>NC_068952.1:20014853-20158818 GCF_026419915.1 Harpia harpyja | reverse complement strand
CAGGCACAACAGCAGTGGGGATCTGTGCTTTCCCAGAGACGCAACATCTCATGGCGCTCTACCGCGGCAGAGCCTCTTGCTGAAAAGGCAAACGTCCTGCTCCTTCTCCCACAAGGAAGGGCCCAGCCCTGAAAGCTCTTGCTGCTCTTCACGGGTGCCTTGGCGCCCTATCTACAGGCACAACAGCAGTGGGGATCTGTGCTTTCCCAGAGACGCAACATCTCATGGCGCTCGGCCCGCGGGGCAGAGCCTCTTGCTGAAAAGGCAAACGTCCGGCTCCTTCTCCCACAAGGAAGGGCCCAGCCCTGAAAGCTCTTGCTGCTCTTCACGGTGCCTTGGCGCCCTATCGACAGGCACAACAGCAGTGGGGATCTGTGCTTTCCCAGAGACGCAAGTTCTCATGGCGCTCGGCCGCGGCAGCGCCTCTTGCCGAAAAGGCAAACGTCCGGCTCCTTCTCCCACAAGGAAGGGCCCAGCCCTGAAAGCTGCTGCTGCTCTTCACCCTACCCTTGGCACACTATCTACAGGCACAACAGCAGTGGGGACTGTGCTTTCCCAGAGACGCAACATCTCATGGCGCTCGGCCCGCGGCAGAGCCTCTTGCCGAAAAGGCAAACGTCCTGCTCCTTCTCCACAAGGAAGGGCCCAGCCCTGAAAGCTCTTGCTGCTCTTCACGGTGCCTTGGCACCCTATCTACAGGCACAACAGCAGTGGGGATCTGTGCTTTCCCAGAGACGCAAGATCTCATGGCGCTCGGCCGCGGCAGAGCCTCTTGCCGAAAAGGCAAACGTCCGGCTCCTTCTCCCACAAGGAAGGGCACAGCGCTGAAAGCTCTTGCTGCTCTTCACGGTGCCTTGGCGCCCTACCGACAGGCACAACAGCAGTGGGGATCTGTGCTTTCCCCAGAGACGCAAACATCTCATGGCGCTCGGCCGCGGCAGCAGCCTCTTGCCAAAAAGGCAAACGTCCGGCTCCTTCTCCCACAAGGAAGGGGCCCAGCCCTGAAAGCTCTTTCTGGTCTTCACCAACCCTTGGCACACTATCCACAGGCACAACAGCAGTGGGGATCTGTGCTTTCCCAGAGACGCAACATCTCATGGCGCTCGGCCGTGGCAGAGCCTCTTGCCAAAAAGGCAAACGTCCTGCTCCTTCTCCCACAAGGAAGGGCCCAGCCCTGAAAGCTCTTGCTGCTCTTCACGGTGCCTTGGCACCCTACCTACAGGCACAACAGCAGTGGGGATCTGTGCTTTCCCAGAGACGCAAGATCTCATGGCGCTCGGCCGCGGCAGAGCCTCTTGCCAAAAAGGCAAACGTCCTGCTCCATCTCCCACAAGGAAGGGCCCAGCCCTGAAAGCTGTTGCTGCTCTTCACGGTGCCTTGGCGCCCTATCGACAGGCACAAGAGCAGTGGGGATCTGTGCTTTCCCAGAGACGCAACATCTCATGGCGCTCGGCCCCGCGGCAGAGCCTCTTGCCAAAAAGGCAAACGTCCGGCTCCTTCTCCCACAAGGAAGGGCCCAGCCCTGAAAGCTGTTGCTGCTCTTCACCTACCCTTGGCGCACTATCTACAGGCACAACAGCAGTGGGGATCTGTGCTTTCCCAGAGACGCAAGATCTCATGGCGCTCGGGCCGCGGCAGATCCTCTTGCCAAAAAGGCAAACGTCCTGCTCTTTCTCCCACAAGGAAGGGCCCAGCCCTGAAAGCTCTTGCTGCTCTTCACGGTGCCCCTTGGCGCCCTATCGACAGGCACAACAGCAGTGGGGATCTGTGCTTTCCCAGAGACCGCAACATCTCATGGCGCTCGCGCCGCGGCAGAGCCTCTTGCCGAAAAGGCAAACGTCTGGCTCCTTCTCCCACAAGGAAGGGCACAGCCCTGAAAGCTCTTGCTGCTCTTCACCTACCCTTGGCGCCCTATCGACAGGCACAACAGCAGTGGGGATCTGTGCTTTCCCAGAGACGCAACATCTCATGGCGCTCGGCCCGCCGGCAGAGCCTCTTGCCGAAAAGGCAAACGTCCGGCTCCTTCTCCCACAAGGAAGGGCCCAGCCCTGAAAGCTCTTGCTGCTCTTCACGGTGCCTTGGCACCCTATCGACAGGCCACAACAGCAGTGGGGATCTGTGCTTTCCCCAGAGACGCAAGATCTCATGGCGCTCGGCCGCGGCAGAGCCTCTTACCAAAAAGGCAAACGTCCCGGCTCCTTCTCCCACAAGGAAGGGCACAGCCCTGAAAGCTCTTGCTGCTCTTCACCTACCCTTGGCGCCCAATCAACAGGCACAACAGCAGTGGGGATCTGTGCTTTCCCAGAGACGCAAGATCTCATGGCGCTCGGCCGCGGCAGAGCCTCCTGCCGAAAAGGCAAACGTCCGGCTCATTCTCCCACAAGGAAGGGCCCAGCCTGAAAGCTCTTGCTGCTCTTCACGGTGCCTTGGCACCCCTATCTACAGGCACAACAGCAGTGGGGATCTGTGCTTTCCCAGAGACGCAAGATCTCATGGCGCTCGGCCGCGGCAGCGCCTCTTGCCAAAAAGGCAAACGTCCGGCTCCTTCTCCCACAAGGAAGGGCCCAGCCCTGAAAGCTCTTGCTGCTCTTCACCTACCCTTGGCACAAACTATCCACAGGCACAACAGCAGTGGGGATCTGTGCTTTCCCAGAGACGCAACATCTCATGGCGCTCGGCCGCGGCAGAGCCTCTTGCCAAAAAGGCAAACGTCCTGCTCATTCTCCCACAAGGAAGGGGCCCAGCCCTGAAAGCTGTTTCTGCTCTTCACGGTGCCTTGGCACCCTATCTACAGGCACAACAGCAGTGGGGATCTGTGCTTTCCCAGACACGCAAGATCTCATGGCGCTCGGCCCGCGGCAGAGCCTCTTGCCGAAAAGGCAAACGTCCGGCTCCTTCTCCCACAAGGAAGGGCCCAGCCCTGAAAGCTGTTGCTGCTCTTCACGGTGCCTTGGCGCCCTATCGACAGGCACAAGAGCAGTGGGGATCTGTGCTTTCCCAGAGACACAAGATCTCATGGCGCTCGGCCGCGGCAGAGCCTCTTGCCGAAAAGGCAAACGTCCGGCTCCTTCTCCCACAAGGAAGGGCCCAGCCCTGAAAGCTCTTGCTGCTCTTCATGGTGCCTTGGCGCCCTATCGACAGGCACAACAGCAGTGGGGATCTGTGCTTTCCCAGAGACACAAGATCTCATGGCGCTCTACCCGCGGCAGAGCCTCTTGCCGAAAAGGCAAACGTCCGGCTCCTTCTCCCACAAGGAAGGGCACAGCCCTGAAAGCTCTTGCTGCTCTTCACCTACCCTGGCGCCCAATCTACAGGCACAACAGCAGTGGGGATCTGTGCTTTCCCAGAGACGCAACATCTCATGGCGCTCTACCGCGGCAGAGCCTCTTGCTGAAAAGGCAAACGTCCTGCTCCTTCTCCCACAAGGAAGGGCCCAGCCCTGAAAGCTCTTGCTGCTCTTCACCGGTGCCTTGGCGCCCTATCTACAGGCACAACAGCAGTGGGGATCTGTGCTTTCCAGAGACGCAACATCTTCATGGCGCTCGGCCACAGCAGAGCCTCTTGCCGAAAAGGCAAACGTCCGGCTCCTTCTCCCACAAGGAAGGGCCCAGCCCTGAAAGCTCTTGCTGCTCTTCACGGTGCCTTGGCGCCCTATCGACAGGCACAACAGCAGTGGGGATCTGTGCTTTCCCAGAGACGCAACATCTCATGGCGCTCGGCCGCGGCAGCGCCTCTTGCCGAAAAGGCAAACGTCCGGCTCCTTCTCCCACAAGGAAGGGCCCAGCCCTGAAAGCTGCTGCTGCTCTTAACCTACCCTTGGCGCACTATCTACAGGCACAACAGCAGTGGGGGATCTGTGCTTTCCCAGAGACGCAACATCTCATGGCGCTCGAGCCGCGGCAGAGCCTCTTGCCGAAAAGGCAAACGTCCGGCTCCTTCTCCACAAGGAAGGGCCCAGCCCTGAAGAGCTCTTGCTGCTCTTCACGGTGCTTGGCACCCTACCGACAGGCACAACAGCAGTGGGGATCTGTGCTTTCCCAGAGACGCAAGATCTCATGGCGCTCGGCCGCGGCAGAGCCTCTTGCCGAAAAGGCAAACGTCCGGCTCCTTCTCCCACAAGGAAGGGCCCAGCCCTGAAAGCTCTTGCTGCTCTTCACGGTGCCTTGGCGCCCTATCGACAGCACAACAGCAGTGGGGATCTGTGCTTTCCCAGAGACGCAAGATCTCATGGCGCTCGGCCGCGGCAGAGCCTCTTGCCGAAAAGGCAAACGTCCGGCTCATTCTCCCACAAGGAAGGGCCCAGCCCTGAAAGCTCTTGCTGCTCTTCACGGTGCCTTGGCGCCCTATCGACAGGCACAAGAGCAGTGGGGATCTGTGCTTTCCCAGAGACGCAACATCTCATGGCGCTCGGCCGCGGCACAGCCTCTTGCCAAAAAGGCAAACGTCCAGCTCCTTCTCCCACAAGGAAGGGCCCAGCCCTGAAAGCTGTTGCTTGCTCTTCACCTACCCTTGGCGCACTATCTACAGGCACAACAGCAGTGGGGATCTGTGCTTTCCCAGAGACGCAACATCTCATGGCGCTCGGCCGCGGCAGAGCCTCTTGCCGAAAAGGCAAACGTCCTGCTCTTTCTCCACAAGGAAAGGCCCAGCCCTGAAAGCTCTTGCTGCTCTTCACGGTGCCTTGGCGCCCTATCGACAGGCACAACAGCAGTGGGGATCTGTGCTTTCCCAGAGATGCAAGATCTCATGGCGCTCGGCCGCGGCAGGAGCCTCTTGCCGAAAAGGCAAACGTCCTGCTCCTTCTCCCACAAGCAAGGGCCCAGCCCTGAAAGCTCTTGCTGCTCTTCACGGTGCCTTGGCACCCTACCGACAGGCACAACAGCAGTGGGGATCTGTGTTTTCCCAGAGACGCAAGATCTCATGGCGCTCGGCCGCGGCAGCGCCTCTTGCCAAAAAGGCAAACGTCCGGCTCCTTCTCCCACAAGGAAGGGCCCAGCCCTGAAAGCTCTTTCTGGTCTTCACCAACCCTTGGCACACTCTCCACAGGCACAACAGCAGTGGGGATCTGTGCTTTCCCAGAGACGCAAGATCTCATGGCGCTCGGCCGCGGCAGAGCCTCTTGCCAAAAAGGCAAACGTCCTGCTCATTCTCCCACAAGGAAGGGCCCAGCCCTGAAAGCTCTTGCTGCTCTTCACGGTGCCTTGGCGCCCTATCGACAGGCACAACAGCAGTGGGGATCTGTGCTTTCCCAGAGACGCAACATCTCATGGCGCTCGGCCGCGGCAGAGCCTCTTGCCGAAAAGGCAAAACGTCCGGCTCCTTCTCCCACAAGGAAGGGCCCAGCCCTGAAAGCTCTTGCTGCTCTTCACCTACCCTTGGCGCCCTATCGACAGGCACAAGAGCAGTGGGGATCTGTGCTTTCCCAGAGACGCAACATCTCATGGCGCTCGGCCGCGGCAGAGCCTCTTGCCGAAAAGGCAAACGTCCGGCTCCTTCTCCCACAAGGAAGGGCACAGCCCTGAAAGCTCTTGCTGCTCTTCACGGTGCCTTGGCGCCCTATCGACAGGCACAACAGCAGTGGGGATCTGTGCTTTCCCAGAGACGCAAGATCTCATGGCGCTCGGCCGCGGCAGAGCCTCTTGCCAAAAAGGCAAACGTCCGGCTCCTTCTCCCACAAGGAAGGGCACAGCCCTGAAAGCTCTTGCTGCTCTTCACCTACCCTTGGCGCCCAATCAACAGGCACAAACAGCAGTGGGGATCTGTGCTTTCCCAGAGACGCAAGATCTCATGGCGCTCGGCCGCGGCAGAGCCTCCTGCCGAAAAGGCAAACGTCCAGCTCATTCTCCCACAAGGAAGGGCCCAGCCCTGAAAGCTCTTGCTGCTCTTCACGGTGCCTTGGCACCCTATCTACAGGCACAACAGCAGTGGGGATCTGTGCTTTCCCAGAGACGCAACATCTCATGGCGCTCGGCCTTGGCAGCGCCTCTTGCCAAAAAGGCAAACGTCCGGCTCCTTCTCCCACAAGCAAGGGCCCAGCCCTGAAAGCTCTTGCTGCTCTTCACCTACCCTTGGCACACTATCCACAGGCACAACAGCAGTGGGGATCTGTGCTTTCCCAGAGACGCAACATCTCATGGCGCTCGGCCGCGGCAGAGCCTCTTGCCAAAAAGGCAAACGTCCTGCTCATTCTCCCACAAGGAAGGGCCCAGCCCTGAAAGCTGTTTCTGCTCTTCACGGTGCCTTGGCACCCTATCTACAGGCACAACAGCAGTGGGGATCTGTGCTTTCCCAGAGACGCAAGATCTCATGGCGCTCGGCCGCGGCAGCGCCTCTTGCCGAAAAGGCAAACGTCCGGCTCCTTCTCCCACAAGGAAGGGCCCAGCCCTGAAAGCTCTTGCTGCTCTTCATGGTGCCTTGGCACCCTACCGACAGGCACAACAGCAGTGGGGATCTGTGCTTTCCCAGAGACGCAACATCTCATGGCGCTCGGCCGCGGCAGCACCTCTTGCCAAAAAGGCAAACGTCCGGCTCCTTCTCCCACAAGGAACGGCCCAGCCCTGAAAGCTCTTGCTGCTCTTCACCAACCCTTGGCACACTATCCACAGGCACAACAGCAGTGGGGATCTGTGCTTTCCCAGAGACGCAACATCTCATGGCGCTCGGCCGCGGCAGAGCCTCTTGCCAAAAAGGCAAACGTCCAGCTCCTTCTCCCACAAGGAAGGGCCCAGCCCTGAAAGCTGTTGCTGCTCTTCACCTACCCTTGGCGCCCTATCTACAGGCACAACAGCAGTGGGGATCTGTGCTTTCCCAGAGACGCAACATCTCATGGCGCTCAGCCGCGGCAGAGCCTCTTGCCAAAAAGGCAAACGTCCTGCTCCCTCTCCCACAAGGAAGGGCCCAGCCCTGAAAGCTGTTGCTGCTCTTCACGGTGCCTTGGCACCCTATCTACAGGCACAAGAGCAGTGGGGATCTGTGCTTTCCCAGAGACGCAAGATCTCATGGCGCTCGGCCGCGGCAGCGCCTCTTGCCGAAAAGGCAAACGTCCGGCTCCTTCTCCCACAAGGAAGGGCCCAGCCCTGAAAGCTCTTGCTGCTCTTCACGGTGCCTTGGCGCCCTATCGACAGGCACAACAGCAGTGGGGATCTGTGCTTTCCAGAGACGCAAGATCTCATGGCGCTCGGCCGCGGCAGAGCCTCTTGCCGAAAAGGCAAACGTCCTGCTCCTTCTCCCACAAGGAAGGGCCAAGCCCTGAAAGCTCTTGCTGCTCTTCACGGTGCCTTGGCGCCCTATCGACAGGCACAACAGCAGTGGGGATCTGTGCTTTCCCAGAGACGCAACTCTCATGGCGCTCGGCCGCGGCAGAGCCTCTTGCCAAAAAGGCAAACGTCCGGCTCCTTCTCCCACAAGGAAGGGCCCAGCCCTGAAAGCTCTTGCTGCTCTTCACCTACCCTTGGCGCACTATCTACAGGCACAACAGCAGTGGGGATCTGTGCTTTCCCAGAGACGCAACATCTCATGGCGCTCGGCCGCGGCAGAGCCTCTTGCCGAAAAGGCAAACGTTTGGTTACTTCTCCCACAAGGAAGGGCCCAGCCCTGAAAGCTCTTGCTGCTCTTCACGGTGCCTTGGCGCCCTATCTACAGGCACAACAGCAGTGGGGATCTGTGCTTTCCCAGAGACGCAACATCTCATGGCGCTCGGCCGCGGCAGAGCCTCTTGCCGAAAAGGCAAACGTCCTGCTCATTCTCCCACAAGGAAGGGCCCAGCCCTGAAAGCTCTTGCTGCTCTTCACGGTGCCTTGGCACCCTATCTACAGGCACAAGAGCAGTGGGGATCTGTGCTTTCCCAGAGACGCAACATCTCATGGCGCTCGGCCGCGGCAGCGCCTCTTGCCGAAAAGGCAAACGTCCGGCTCCTTCTCCCACAAGGAAGGGCCCAGCCCTGAAAGCTCTTGCTGCTCTTCACGGTGCCTTGGCGCCCTATCGACAGGCACAACAGCAGTGGGGATCTGTGCTTTCCCAGAGACGCAAGATCTCATGGCGCTCGGCCGCGGCAGAGCCTCTTGCCGAAAAGGCAAACGTCCTGCTCCTTCTCCCACAAGGAAGGGCCCAGCCCTGAAAGCTCTTGCTGCTCTTCCCGGTGCCTTGGCGCCCAATCTACAGGCACAACAGCAGTGGGGATCTGTGCTTTCCCAGAGACGCAAGATCTCATGGCGCTCGTCCCGCGGCAGAGCCTCTTGCCAAAAAGGCAAACGTCCGGCTCCTTCTCCCACAAGGAACGTCCCAGCCCTGAAAGCTGTTGCTGCTCTTCACGGTGCCTTGGCGCCCTATCGACAGGCACAACAGCAGTGGGGATCTGTGCTTTCCCAGAGACGCAAGATCTCATGGCGCTCGGGCGCGGCAGAGCCTCTTGCCGAAAAGGCAACGTCCTGCTCTTTCTCCCACAAGGAAAGGCCCAGCCCTGAAAGCTCTTGCTGCTCTTCACGGTGCCTTGGCGCCCTATCGACAGGCACAACAGCAGTGGGGATCTGTGCTTTCCCAGAGACGCAAGATCTCATGGCGCTCGGCCGCGGCAGAGCCTCTTGCCGAAAAGGCAAACGTCCGGCTCCTTCTCCCACAAGGAAGGGCACAGCCCTGAAAGCCGTTGTTGCTCTTCACGGTGCCTTGGCACCCTATCTACAGGCACAACAGCAGTGGGGATCTGTGCTTTCCCAGAGACGCAACATCTCATGGCGCTCGGCCACGGCAGCGCCTCTTGCCGAAAAGGCAAACGTCCTGCTCATTCTCCCACAAGGAAGGGCCCAGCCCTGAAAGCTCTTGCTGCTCTTCACGGTGCCTTGGCACCCTACCGACAGGCACAACAGCAGTGGGGATCTGTGCTTTCCCAGAGACGCAAGATCTCATGGCGCTCGGCCGCGGCAGCGCCTCTTGCCAAAAAGGCAAACGTCCGGCTCCTTCTCCCACAAGGAAGGGCCCAGCCCTGAAAGCTCTTGCTGGTCTTCACCAACCCTTGGCACACTATCCACAGGCACAACAGCAGTGGGGATCTGTGCTTTCCCAGAGACGCAACATCTCATGGCGCTCGGCCGCGGCAGAGCCTCTTGCCGAAAAGGCAAACGTCCTGCTCTTTCTCCCACAAGGAAAGGCCCAGCCCTGAAAGCTCTTGCTGCTCTTCACGGTGCCTTGGCGCCCTATCGACAGGCACAACAGCAGTGGGGATCTGTGCTTTCCCAGAGACGCAACATCTCATGGCGCTCGGCCGCGGCAGAGCCTCTTGCCGAAAAGGCAAACGTCCGGCTCCTTCTCCCACAAGGAAGGGCACAGCCCTGAAAGCCGTTGTTGCTCTTCACGGTGCCTTGGCACCCTATCTACAGGCACAACAGCAGTGGGGATCTGTGCTTTCCCAGAGACGCAAGATCTCATGGCGCTCGGCCACGGCAGCGCCTCTTGCCGAAAAGGCAAACGTCCTGCTCCTTCTCCCACAAGGAAGGGCCCAGCCCTCAAAGCTCTTGCTGCTCTTCACGGTGCCTTGGCACCCTACCGACAGGCACAACAGCAGTGGGGATCTGTGCTTTCCCAGAGACGCAAGATCTCATGGCGCTCGGCCGCGGCAGCGCCTCTTGCCAAAAAGGCAAACGTCCGGCTCCTTCTCCCACAAGGAAGGGCCCAGCCCTGAAAGCTCTTGCTGGTCTTCACCAACCCTTGGCACACTATCCACAGGCACAACAGCAGTGGGGATCTGTGCTTTCCCAGAGACACAACATCTCATGGCGCTCGGCCGCGGCAGAGCCTCTTGCCAAAAAGGCAAACGTCCTGCTCATTCTCCCACAAGGAAGGGCCCAGCCCTGAAAGCTCTTGCTGCTCTTCACGGTGCCTTGGCGCCCTATCTACAGGCACAACAGCAGTGGGGATCTGTGCTTTCCCAGAGACGCAACATCTCATGGCGCTCGGCCGCGGCAGAGCCTCTTGCCGAAAAGGCAAACGTCCTGCTCCTTCTCCCACAAGGAAGGGCACAGCCCTGAAAAGCTTTTGCTGCTCTTCACGGTGCCTTGGCGCCCTATCGACAGGCACAACAGCAGTGGGGATCTGTGCTTTCCCAGAGACGCAACATCTCATGGCGCTCGGCCGCGGCAGAGCCTCTTGCCGAAAAGGCAAACGTCCTGCTCTTTCTCCCACAAGGAAAGGCCCAGCCCTGAAAGCTCTTGCTGCTCTTCACGGTGCCTTGGCGCCCTATCGACAGGCACAACAGCAGTGGGGATCTGTGCTTTCCCAGAGACGCAACATCTCATGGCGCTCGGCCGCGGCAGAGCCTCTTGCCGAAAAGGCAAACGTCCGGCTCCTTCTCCCACAAGGAAGGGCACAGCCCTGAAAGCCGTTGTTGCTCTTCACGGTGCCTTGGCACCCTATCTACAGGCACAACAGCAGTGGGGATCTGTGCTTTCCCAGAGACCGCAAGATCTCATGGCGCTCGGCCACGGCAGCGCCTCTTGCCGAAAAGGCAAACGTCCTGCTCCTTCTCCCACAAGGAAGGGCCCAGCCCTCAAGCTCTTGCTGCTCTTCACGGTGCCTTGGCACCCTACCGACAGGCACAACAGCAGTGGGGATCTGTGCTTTCCCAGAGACGCAAGATCTCATGGCGCTCGGCCGCGGCAGCGCCTCTTGCCAAAAAGGCAAACGTCCGGCTCCTTCTCCCACAAGGAAGGGCCCAGCCCTGAAAGCTCTTGCTGGTCTTCACCAACCCTTGGCACACTATCCACAGGCACAACAGCAGTGGGGATCTGTGCTTTCCCAGAGACACAACATCTCATGGCGCTCGGCCGCGGCAGAGCCTCTTGCCAAAAAGGCAAACGTCCTGCTCATTCTCCCACAAGGAAGGGCCCAGCCCTGAAAGCTCTTGCTGCTCTTCACGGTGCCTTGGCGCCCTATCTACAGGCACAACAGCAGTGGGGATCTGTGCTTTCCCAGAGACGCAACATCTCATGGCGCTCGGCCGCGGCAGAGGCCTCTTGCCGAAAAGGCAAACGTCCTGCTCCTTCTCCCACAAGGAAGGGCACAGCCCTGAAAGCTTTTGCTGCTCTTCACGGTGCCTTGGCGCCCTATCGACAGGCACAACAGCAGTGGGGATCTGTGCTTTCCCAGAGACGCAAGATCTCATGGCGCTCGGCCGCGGCAGAGCCTCTTGCCGAAAAGGCAAACGTCCGGCTCCTTCTCCCACAAGGAAGGGCCCAGCCCTGAAAGCTCTTGCTGCTCTTCACCTACTCTTGGCGCACTATCTACAGGCACAACAACAGTGGGGATCTGTGCTTTCCCAGAGACGCAACATCTCATGGCGCTCGGCCGCGGCAGCGCCTCTTGCCAAAAAGGCAAACGTCCGGCTCCTTCTCCCACAAGCAAGGGCCCAGCCCTGAAAGCTCTTGCTGGTCTTCACCTACCCTTGGCACCTATCTACAGGCACAAGAGCAGTGGGGATCTGTGCTTTCCCAGAGACGCAACATCTCATGGCGCTCGGCCGCGGCAGAGCCTCTTGCCGAAAAGGCAAACGTCCGGATCCTTCTCCCACAAGGAAGGGCCCCAGCCCTGAAAGCTGTTGCTGCTCTTCACGGTGCCTTGGAGCCCTATCGACAGGCACAACAGTAGTGGGGATCTGTGCTTTCCCAGAGACGCAACATCTCATGGCGCTCGGCCGCGGCAGCGCCTCTTGCCGAAAAGGCAAACGTCCGGCTCCTTCTCCCACAAGGAAGGGCCCAGTCCTGAAAGCTCTTGCTGCTCTTCACGGTGCCTTGGCGCCCTATCGACAGGCACAACAGCAGTGGGGATCTGTGCTTTCCCAGAGACGCAAGATCTCATGGCGCTCGGCCGCGGCAGAGCCTCTTGCCAAAAAGGCAAACGTCCGGCTCCTTCTCCCACAAGGAAGGGCCCAGCCCTGAAAGCTCTTGCTGCTCTTCACCTACCCTTGGCGCCCAATCAACAGGCACAACAGCAGTGGGGATCTGTGCTTTCCCAGAGACGCAAGATCTCATCGCGCTCGGCCGCGGCAGAGCCTCCTGCCGAAAAGGCAAACGTCCGGCTCATTCTCCCACAAGGAAGGGCCCAGCCCTGAAAGCTCTTGCTGCTCTTCACGGTGCCTTGGCACCCTATCTACAGGCACAACAGCAGTGGGGATCTGTGCTTTCCCAGAGACGCAACATCTCATGGCGCTCGGCCGCGGCAGCGCCTCTTGCCGAAAAGGCAAACGTCCGGCTCCTTCTCCCACAAGCAAGGGCCCAGCCCTGAAAGCTCTTGCTGGTCTTCACCTACCCTTGGCACACTATCCACAGGCACAACAGCAGTGGGGATCTGTGCTTTCCCAGAGACGCAAGATCTCATGGCGCTCGGCCCGCGGCAGAGCCTCTTGCCAAAAAGGCAAACGTCCTGCTCATTCTCCCACAAGGAAGGGCCCAGCCCTGAAAGCTGTTTCTGCTCTTCACGGTGCCTTGGCACCCTATCTACAGGCACAAGAGCAGTGGGGATCTGTGCTTTCCCAGAGACGCAACATCTCATGGCGCTCGGCCGCGGCAGAGCCTCTTGCCGAAAAGGCAAACGTCCGGATCCTTCTCCCACAAGGAAGGGCCCAGCCCTGAAAGCTGTTGCTGCTCTTCACGGTGCCTTGGAGCCCTATCGACAGGCACAACAGTAGTGGGGATCTGTGCTTTCCCAGAGACGCAACATCTCATGGCGCTCGGCCGCGGCAGCGCCTCTTGCCGAAAAGGCAAACGTCCGGCTCCTTCTCCCACAAGGAAGGGCCCAGCCCTGAAAGCTCTTGCTGCTCTTCACGGTGCCTTGGCGCCCTATCGACAGGCACAACAGCAGTGGGGATCTGTGCTTTCCCAGAGACGCAAGATCTCATGGCGCTCGGCCGCGGCAGAGCCTCTTGCCAAAAAGGCAAACGTCCGGCTCCTTCTCCCACAAGGAAGGGCCCAGCCCTGAAAGCTCTTGCTGCTCTTCACCTACCCTTGGCGCCCAATCAACAGGCACAACAGCAGTGGGGATCTGTGCTTTCCCAGAGACGCAAGATCTCATCGCGCTCGGCCGCGGCAGAGCCTCCTGCCGAAAAGGCAAACGTCCAGCTCATTCTCCCACAAGGAAGGGCCCAGCCCTGAAAGCTCTTGCTGCTCTTCACGGTGCCTTGGCACCCTATCTACAGGCACAACAGCAGTGGGGATCTGTGCTTTCCCTGAGACGCAAGATCTCATGGCGCTCGGCCGCGGCAGCGCCTATTGCCAAAAAGGCAAACGTCCGGCTCCTTCTCCCACAAGCAAGGGCCCAGCCCTGAAAGCTCTTGCTGCTCTTCACCTACCCTTGGCACACTATCCACAGGCACAACAGCAGTGGGGATCTGTGCTTTCCCTGAGACGCAAGATCTCATGGCGCTCGGCCGCGGCAGCGCCTATTGCCAAAAAGGCAAACGTCCGGCTCCTTCTCCCACAAGGAAGGGCCCAGCCCTGAAAGCTCTTGCTGCTCTTCACGGTGCCTTGGCACCCTATCTACAGGCACAACAGCAGTGGGGATCTGTGCTTTCCCAGAGACGCAACATCTCATGGCGCTCGGCCGCGGCAGAGCCTCTTGCCGAAAAGGCAAACGTCCGGCTCCTTCTCCCACAAGGAAGGGCCCAGCCCTGAAAGCTCTTGCTGCTCTTCACCTACCCTTGGCGCCGAAAAAACAGGCACAACAGCAGTGGGGATCTGTGCTTTCCCAGAGACGCAACATCTCATGGCGCTCGGCCGTGGCAGAGCCTCTTGCCGAAAAGGCAAACGTCCGGCTCCTTCTCCCACAAGGAAGGGCCCAGCCCTGAAAGCTCTTGCTGCTCTTCACCTACCCTTGGCGCCCTACCGACAGGCACAACAGCAGTGGGGATCTGTGCTTTCCCAGAGACGCAAGATCTCATGGCGCTCGGCCGCGGCAGCGCCTCTTGCCAAAAAGGCAAACGTCCAGCTCCTTCTCCCACAAGGAAGGGCCCAGCCCTGAAAGCTCTTGCTGCTCTTCCCGGTGCCTTGGCGCCCTATCGACAGGCACAACAGCAGTGGGGATCTGTGCTTTCCCAGAGACGCAACATCTCATGGCGCTCGGCCGCGGCAGAGCCTCTTGCCAAAAAGGCAAACGTCCGGCTCCTTCTCCCACAAGGAAGGGCCCAGCCCTGAAAGCTCATGCTGCTCTTCACGGTGCCTTGGCGCCCTATCGACAGGCACAACAGCAGTGGGGATCTGTGCTTTCCCAGAGACGCAAGATCTCATGGCGCTCGGCCGCGGCAGAGCCTCTTGCCGAAAAGGCAAACGTCCTGCTCTTTCTCCCACAAGGAAAGGCCCAGCCCTGAAAGCTCTTGCTGCTCTTCACGGTGCCTTGGCGCCCTATCGACAGGCACAACAGCAGTGGGGATCTGTGCTTTCCCAGAGACGCAACATCTCATGGCGCTCGGCCGCGGCAGAGCCTCTTGCCGAAAAGGCAAACGTCCGGCTCCTTCTCCCACAAGGAAGGGCACAGCCCTGAAAGCCGTTGTTGCTCTTCACGGTGCCTTGGCACCCTATCTACAGGCACAACAGCAGTGGGGATCTGTGCTTTCCCAGAGACGCAACATCTCATGGCGCTCGGCCACGGCAGCGCCTCTTGCCGAAAAGGCAAACGTCCTGCTCATTCTCCCACAAGGAAGGGCCCAGCCCTGAAAGCTCTTGCTGCTCTTCACGGTGCCTTGGCACCCTACCGACAGGCACAACAGCAGTGGGGATCTCTGCTTTCCCAGAGACGCAAGATCTCATGGCGCTCGGCCGCGGCAGCGCCTCTTGCCAAAAAGGCAAACGTCCGGCTCCTTCTCCCACAAGGAAGGGCCCAGCCCTGAAAGCTCTTGCTGGTCTTCACCAACCCTTGGCACACTATCCACAGGCACAACAGCAGTGGGGATCTGTGCTTTCCCAGAGACGCAACATCTCATGGCGCTCGGCCGCGGCAGAGCCTCTTGCCAAAAAGGCAAACGTCCTGCTCATTCTCCCACAAGGAAGGGCCCAGCCCTGAAAGCTCTTGCTGCTCTTCACGGTGCCTTGGCACCCTATCTACAGGCACAAGAGCAGTGGGGATCTGTGCTTTCCCAGAGACGCAACATCTCATGGCGCTCAGCCGCGGCAGCGCCTCTTGCCGAAAAGGCAAACGTCCGGCTCCTTCTCCCACAAGGAAGGGCCCAGCCCTGAAAGCTCTTGCTGCTCTTCACGGTGCCTTGGCGCCCTATCGACAGGCACAACAGCAGTGGGGATCTGTGCTTTCCCAGAGACGCAAGATCTCATGGCGCTCGGCCGCGGCAGAGCCTCTTGCCGAAAAGGCAAACGTCCTGCTCCTTCTCCCACAAGGAAGGGCCCAGCCCTGAAAGCTCTTGCTGCTCTTCACGGTGCCTTGGCGCCCTATCGACAGGCACAACAGCAGTGGGGATCTGTGCTTTCCCAGAGACGCAAGTTCTCATGGCGCTCGGCCGCGGCAGAGCCTCTTGCCAAAAAGGCAAACGTCCGGCTCCTTCTCCCACAAGGAAGGTCCCAGCCCTGAAAGCTGTTGCTGCTCTTCACCTACCCTTGGCGCACTATCTACAGGCACAACAGCAGTGGGGATCTGTGCTTTCCCAGAGACGCAACATCTCATGGCGCTCGGCCGCGGCAGAGCCTCTTGCCGAAAAGGCAAACGTCCTGCTCTTTCTCCCACAAGGAAAGGCCCAGCCCTGAAAGCTCTTGCTGCTCTTCACGGTGCCTTGGCGCCCTATCGACAGGCACAACAGCAGTGGGGATCTGTGCTTTCCCAGAGACGCAAGATCTCATGGCGCTCGGCCGCGGCAGAGCCTCTTGCCGAAAAGGCAAACGTCCGGCTCCTTCTCCCACAAGGAAGGGCACAGCCCTGAAAGCCGTTGTTGCTCTTCACGGTGCCTTGGCACCCTATCTACAGGCACAACAGCAGTGGGGATCTGTGCTTTCCCAGAGATGCAAGATCTCATGGCGCTCGGCCACGGCAGCGCCTCTTGCCGAAAAGGCAAACGTCCGGCTCCTTCTCCCACAAGGAAGGGCCCAGCCCTCAAAGCTCTTGCTGCTCTTCACGGTGCCTTGGCACCCTACCGACAGGCACAACAGCAGTGGGGATCTGTGCTTTCCCAGAGACGCAAGATCTCATGGCGCTCGGCCGCGGCAGCGCCTCTTGCCAAAAAGGCAAACGTCCGGCTCCTTCTCCCACAAGGAAGGGCCCAGCCCTGAAAGCTCTTGCTGGTCTTCACCAACCCTTGGCACACTATCCACAGGCACAACAGCAGTGGGGATCTGTGCTTTCCCAGAGACGCAACATCTCATGGCGCTCGGCCGCGGCAGAGCCTCTTGCCAAAAAGGCAAACGTCCTGCTCATTCTCCCACAAGGAAGGGCCCAGCCCTGAAAGCTCTTGCTGCTCTTCACGGTGCCTTGGCGCCCTATCTACAGGCACAACAGCAGTGGGGATCTGTGCTTTCCCAGAGACGCAAGATCTCATGGCGCTCGGCCGCGGCAGAGCCTCTTGCCGAAAAGGCAAACGTCCTGCTCCTTCTCCCACAAGGAAGGGCACAGCCCTGAAAGCTCTTGCTGCTCTTCACGGTGCCTTGGCGCCCTATCGACAGGCACAACAGCAGTGGGGATCTGTGCTTTCCCAGAGACGCAAGATCTCATGGCGCTCGGCCGCGGCAGAGCCTCTTGCCGAAAAGGCAAACGTCCGGCTCCTTCTCCCACAAGGAAGGGCCCAGCCCTGAAAGCTCTTGCTGCTCTTCACGGTGCCTTGGCGCCCTATCGACAGGCACAAGAGCAGTGGGGATCTGTGCTTTCCCAGAGACGCAACATCTCATGGCGCTCGGCCGCGGCAGAGCCTCTTGCCGAAAAGGCAAACGTCCGGCTCCTTCTCCCACAAGGAAGGGCCCAGCCCTGAAAGCTCTTGCTGCTCTTCACCTACTCTTGGTGCACTATCTACAGGCACAACAGCAGTGGGGATCTGTGCTTTCCCAGAGACGCAACATCTCATGGCGCTCGGCCGCGGCAGAGCCTCTTGCCAAAAAGGCAAACGTCCGGCTCCTTCTCCCACAAGCAAGGGCCCAGCCCTGAAAGCTCTTGCTGGTCTTCACCTACCCTTGGCACACTATCCACAGGCACAACAGCAGTGGGGATCTGTGCTTTCCCAGAGACGCAACATCTCATGGCGCTCGGCCGCGGCAGAGCCTCTTGCCAAAAAGGCAAACGTCCTGCTCATTCTCCCACAAGGAAGGGCCCAGCCCTGAAAGCTGTTTCTGCTCTTCACGGTGCCTTGGCACCCTATCTACAGGCACAAGAGCAGTGGGGATCTGTGCTTTCCCAGAGACGCAACATCTCATGGCGCTCGGCCGCGGCAGAGCCTCTTGCCGAAAAGGCAAACGTCCGGATCCTTCTCCCACAAGGAAGGGCCCAGCCCTGAAAGCTGTTGCTGCTCTTCACGGTGCCTTGGAGCCCTATCGACAGGCACAACAGTAGTGGGGATCTGTGCTTTCCCAGAGACGCAACATCTCATGGCGCTCGGCCGCGGCAGCGCCTCTTGCCGAAAAGGCAAACGTCCGGCTCCTTCTCCCACAAGGAAGGGCCCAGCCCTGAAAGCTCTTGCTGCTCTTCACGGTGCCTTGGCGCCCTATCGACAGGCACAACAGCAGTGGGGATCTGTGCTTTCCCAGAGACGCAAGATCTCATGGCACTCGGCCGCGGCAGAGCCTCTTGCCAAAAAGGCAAACGTCCGGCTCCTTCTCCCACAAGGAAGGGCCCAGCCCTGAAAGCTCTTGCTGCTCTTCACCTACCCTTGGCGCCCAATCAACAGGCACAACAGCAGTGGGGATCTGTGCTTTCCCAGAGACGCAAGATCTCATGGCGCTCGGCCGCGGCAGAGCCTCCTGCCGAAAAGGCAAACGTCCAGCTCATTCTCCCACAAGGAAGGGCCCAGCCCTGAAAGCTCTTGCTGCTCTTCACGGTGCCTTGGCGCCCTATCTCCAGGCACAACAGCAGTGGGGATCTGTGCTTTCCCAGAGACGCAACATCTCATGGCGCTCGGCCGCGGCAGCGCCTCTTGCCAAAAAGGCAAACGTCCGGCTCCTTCTCCCACAAGCAAGGGCCCAGCCCTGAAAGCTGTTGCTGCTCTTCACCTACCCTTGGCACACTATCCACAGGCACAACAGCAGTGGGGATCTGTGCTTTCCCTGAGACGCAAGATCTCATGGCGCTCGGCCGCGGCAGCGCCTATTGCCAAAAAGGCAAACGTCCGGCTCCTTCTCCCACAAGGAAGGGCCCAGCCCTGAAAGCTCTTGCTGCTCTTCACGGTGCCTTGCCACCCTATCTACAGGCACAACAGCAGTGGGGATCTGTGCTTTCCCAGAGACGCAACATCTCATGGCGCTCGGCCGCGGCAGAGCCTCTTGCCGAAAAGGCAAACGTCCGGCTCCTTCTCCCACAAGGAAGGGCCCAGCCCTGAAAGCTCTTGCGACTCTTCACCTACCCTTGGCGCCGAAAAAACAGGCACAACAGCAGTGGGGATCTGTGCTTTCCCAGAGACGCAACATCTCATGGCGCTCGGCCGTGGCAGAGCCTCTTGCCGAAAAGGCAAACGTCCGGCTCCTTCTCCCACAAGGAAGGGCCCAGCCCTGAAAGCTCTTGCTGCTCTTCACCTACCCTTGGCGCCCTACCGACAGGCACAACAGCAGTGGGGATCTGTGCTTTCCCAGAGACGCAAGATCTCATGGCGCTCGGCCGCGGCAGCGCCTCTTGCCAAAAAGGCAAACGTCCAGCTCCTTCTCCCACAAGGAAGGGCCCAGTGCTGAAAGCTCTTGCTGCTCTTCACCAACCCTTGGCACACTATCCACAGGCACAACAGCAGTGGGGATCTGTGCTTTCCCAGAGACGCAACATCTCATGGTGCTCAGACGCGGCAGAGCCTCTTGACGAAAAGGCAAACGTCCGGCTCCTTCTCCCACAAGGAAGGGCCCAGCCCTGAAAGCTCTTGCTGCTCTTCACGGTGCCTTGGCACCCTATCTACAGGCACAAGAGCAGTGGGGATCTGTGCTTTCCCAGAGACGCAAGATCTCATGGCGCTCGGCCGCGGCAGAGCCTCGTGCCGAAAAGGCAAACGTCCGGCTCCTTCTCCCACAAGGAAGGGCCCAGCCCTGAAAGCTCTTGCTGCTCTTCACGGTGCCTTGGCGCCCTATCGACAGGCACAAGAGCAGTGGGGATCTGTGCTTTCCCAGAGACGCAAGATCTCATGGCGCTCGGCCGCGGCAGAGCCTCTTGCCGAAAAGGCAAACGTCCTGCTCCTTCTCCCACAAGGAAGGGCCCAGCCCTGAAAGCTCTTGCTGCTCTTCACGGTGCCTTGGCGCCCTATCGACAGGCACAACAGCAGTGGGGATCTGTGCTTTCCCAGAGACGCAAGATCTCATGGCGCTCGGCCGCGGCAGTACGTCTTGCCGAAAAGGCAAACGTCCCGCTCCTTCTCCCACAAGGAAGGGCCCAGCCCTGAAAGCTCTTGCTGCTCTTCACGGTGCCTTGGCGCCCTATCGACAGGCACAACAGCAGTGGGGATCTGTGCTTTCCCAGAGACGCAACATCTCATGGCGCTCGGCCACGGCAGAGCCTCTTGCCGAAAAGGCAAACGTCCGGCTCCTTCTCCCACAAGGAAGGGCCCAGCCCTGAAAGCTGTTGCTGCTCTTCACGGTTCCTTGGCGCCCTATCGACAGGCACAACAGCAGTGGGGATCTGTGCTTTCCCAGAGACGCAACATCTCATGGCGCTCGGCCGCGGCAGCGCCTCTTGCCAAAAAGGCAAACGTCCGGCTCCTTCTCCCACAAGGAAGGGCCCAGCCCTGAAAGCTGCTGCTGCTCTTCACCTACCCTTGGCGCCCTATCTACAGGCACAACAGCAGTGGGGATCTGTGCTTTCCCAGAGACGCAACATCTCATGGCGCTCGGCCACGGCAGAGCCTCTTGCCGAAAAGGCAAACGTCCTGCTCCTTCTCCCACAAGGAAGGGCCCAGCCCTGAAAGCTCTTGCTGCTCTTCACGGTGCCTTGGCGCCCTATCTACAGGCACAACAGCAGTGGGGATCTGTGCTTTCCCAGAGACGCAACATCTCATGGCGCTCGGCCGCGGTAGAGCCTCTTGCCGAAAAGGCAAACGTCCGGCTCATTCTCCTACAAGGAAGGGCCCAGCCCTGAAAGCCGTTGTTGCTCTTCACGGTGCCTTGGCACCCAATCAACAGGCAAAACAGCAGTGGGGATCTGTGCTTTCCCAGAGACGCAAGATCTCATGGCGCTCGGCCGCGGCAGAGCCTCTTGCTGAAAAGGCAAACGTCCGGCTCCTTCTCCCACAAGGAAGGGCCCAGCCCTGAAAGCTCTTGCTGCTCTTCACCTACCCTTGGCGCCCTACCGACAGGCACAACAGCAGTGGGGATCTGTGCTTTCCCAGAGACGCAAGATCTCATGGCGCTCGGCCGCGGCAGCGCCTCTTGCCAAAAAGGCAAACGTCCGGCTCCTTCTCCCACAAGGAAGGGCCCAGCCCTGAAAGCTCTTGCTGCTCTTCACCAACCCTTGGCACACTATCCACAGGCACAACAGCAGTGGGGATCTGTGCTTTCCGAGAGACACAACATCTCATGGCGCTCGGCCGCGGCAGAGCCTCTTGCCAAAAAGGCAAACGTCCGGATCCTTCTCCCACAAGGAAGGGCCCAGCCCTGAAAGCTCTTGCTGCTCTTCACGGTGCCTTGGCGCCCTATCGACAGGCACAACAGCAGTGGGGATCTGTGCTTTCCCAGAGACGCAAGATCTCATGGCGCTCGGCCGCGGCAGAGCCTCTTGCCGAAAAGGCAAACGTCCGGCTCCTTCTCCCACAAGGAAGGGCCCAGCCCTGAAAGCTGTTGCTGCTCTTCACCTACCCTTGGCGCACTATCTACAGGCACAACAGCAGTGGGGATCTGTGCTTTCCCAGAGACGCAAGATCTCATGGCGCTCGGGCGCTGCAGAGCCTCTTGCCGAAAAGGCAAACGTACTGCTCTTTCTCCCACAAGGAAGGGCCCACACCTGAAAGCTCTTGCTGCTCTTCATGGTGCCTTGGCGCCCTATCTACAGGCACAACAGCAGTGGGGATCTGTGCTTTCCCAGAGACGCAAGATCTCATGGCGCTCGGCCGCGGCAGAGCCTCTTGCCGAAAAGGCAAACGTCCGGCTCCTTCTCCCACAAGGAAGGGCACAGCCCTGAAAGCTGTTGCTGCTCTTCACGGTGCCTTGGCACCCTATCGACAGGCACAACAGCAGTGGGGATCTGTGCTTTCCCAGGGACGCAACATCTCATGGCGCTCGGCCGCGGCAGCGCCTCTTGCCGAAAAGGCAAACGTTCGGCTCCTTCTCCCACAAGGAAGGGCCCAGCCCTGAAAGCTCTTGCTGCTCTTCACGGTGCCTTGGCGCCCTATCTACAGGCACAACAGCAGTGGGGATCTGTGCTTTCCCAGAGACGCAAGATCTCATTGCGCTCGGCCGTGGCAGAGCCTCTTGCCAAAAAGGCAAACGTCCGGCTCCTTCTCCCACAAGGAAGGGCACAGCCCTGAAAGCTCTTGCTGCTCTTCACCTACCCTTGGCGCCCAATCAACAGGCACAACAGCAGTGGGGATCTGTGCTTTCCCAGAGACGCAACATCTCATGGCGCTCGGCCGCGGCAGAGCCTCCTGCCGAAAAGGCAAACGTCCTGCTCATTCTCCCACAAGGAAGGGCACAGCCCTGAAAGCTCTTGCTGCTCTTCACGGTGCCTTGGCACCCTATCTACAGGCACAACAGCAGTGGGGATCTGTGCTTTCCCAGAGACGCAAGATCTCATGGCGCTCGGCCGCGGCAGAGCCTCTTGCCGAGAAGGCAAACATCCTGCTCATTCTCCCACAAGGAAGGGCCCAGCCCTGAAAGCTGTTTCTGCTCTTCACGGTTCCTTGGCACCCTATCTACAGGCACAACAGCAGTGGGGATCTGTGCTTTCCCAGAGACGCAACATCTCATGGCGCTCGGCCGCGGCAGAGCCTCTTGCCGAAAAGGCAAACGTCCTGCTCCTTCTCCCACAAGGAAGGGCCCAGCCCTGAAAGCTCTTGCTGCTCTTCACGGTGCCTTGGCGCCCTATAGACAGGCACAACAGCAGTGGGGATCTGTGCTTTCCCAGAGACGCAAGATCTCATGGCGCTCGGCCGCGGCAGAGCCTCTTGCCGAAAAGGCAAACGTCCGGCTCCTTCTCCCACAAGGAAGGGCACAGCCCTGAAAGCTCTTGCTGCTCTTCACGGTGCCTTGGCGCCCTATCGACAGGCACAACAGCAGTGGGGATCTGTGCTTTCCCAGAGACGCAACATCTCATGGAGCTCGGCCGCGGCAGAGCCTCTTGCCGAAAAGGCAAACGTCCGGCTCCTTCTCCCACAAGGAAGGGCCCAGCCCTGAAAGCTCTTGCTGCTCTTCACGGTGACTTGGCGCCCTATCTACAGGCACAACAGCAGTGGGGATCTGTGCTTTCCCAGAGACGCAACATCTCATGGCGCTCGGCCGCGGCAGAGCCTCTTGCCGAAAAGGCAAACGTCCGGCTCCTTCTCCCACAAGGAAGGGCCCAGCCCTGAAAGCTGTTGCTGCTCTTCACGGTGCCTTGGCGCCCTATCGACAGGCACAACAGCAGTGGGGATCTGTGCTTTCCCAGAGACGCAACATCTCATGGCGCTCGGCCGCGGCAGCGCCTCTTGCCAAAAAGGCAAACGTCCGGCTCCTTCTCCCACAAGGAAGGGCCCAGCCCTGAAAGCTGCTGCTGCTCTTCACCTACCCTTGGCGCACTATCTACAGGCACAACAGCAGTGGGGATCTGTGCTTTCCCAGAGACGCAACATCTCATGGCGCTCGGCCACGGCAGAGCCTCTTGCCAAAAAGGCAAACGTCCTGCTCCTTCTCCCACAAGGAAGGGCCCAGCCCTGAAAGCTCTTGCTGCTCTTCACGGTGCCTTGGCGCCCTATCTACAGGCACAACAGCAGTGGGGATCTGTGCTTTCCCAGAGACGCAACATCTCATGGCGCTCGGCCGCGGTAGAGCCTCTTGCCGAAAAGGCAAACGTCCGGCTCATTCTCCTACAAGGAAGGGCCCAGCCCTGAAAGCCGTTGTTGCTCTTCACGGTGCCTTGGCACCCAATCAACAGGCACAACAGCAGTGGGGATCTGTGCTTTCCCAGAGACGCAAGATCTCATGGCGCTCGGCCGCGGCAGAGCCTCTTGCTGAAAAGGCAAACGTCCGGCTCCTTCTCCCACAAGGAAGGGCCCAGCCCTGAAAGCTCTTGCTGCTCTTCACCTACCCTTGGCGCCCTACCGACAGGCACAACAGCAGTGGGGATCTGTGCTTTCCCAGAGACGCAAGATCTCATGGCGCTCGGCCGCGGCAGCGCCTCTTGCCAAAAAGGCAAACGTCCGGCTCCTTCTCCCACAAGGAAGGGCCCAGCCCTGAAAGCTCTTGCTGCTCTTCACCAACCCTTGGCACACTATCCACAGGCACAACAGCAGTGGGGATCTGTGCTTTCCGAGAGACACAACATCTCATGGCGCTCGGCCGCGGCAGAGCCTCTTGCCAAAAAGGCAAACGTCCGGATCCTTCTCCCACAAGGAAGGGCCCAGCCCTGAAAGCTGTTGCTGCTCTTCACGGTGCCTTGGCGCCCTATCGACAGGCACAAGAGCAGTGGGGATCTGTGCTTTCCCAGAGACGCAAGATCTCATGGCGCTTGGCCGCGGCAGAGCCTCTTGCCGAAAAGGCAAACGTCCGGCTCCTTCTCCCACAAGGAAGGGCCCAGCCCTGAAAGCTGTTGCTGCTCTTCACCTACCCTTGGCGCACTATCTACAGGCACAACAGCAGTGGGGATCTGTGCTTTCCCAGAGACGCAAGATCTCATGGCGCTCGGGCGCTGCAGAGCCTCTTGCCGAAAAGGCAAACGTCCTGCTCTTTCTCCCACAAGGAAGGGCCCAGACCTGAAAGCTCTTGCTGCTCTTCACGGTGCCTTGGCGCCCTATCTACAGGCACAACAGCAGTGGGGATCTGTGCTTTCCCAGAGACGCAAGATCTCATTGCGCTCGGCCGTGGCAGAGCCTCTTGCCGAAAAAGGCAAACGTCCGGCTCCTTCTCCCACAAGGAAGGGCACAGCCCTGAAAGCTCTTGCTGCTCTTCACCTACCCTTGGCGCCCAATCAACAGGCACAACAGCAGTGGGGATCTGTGCTTTCCCAGAGACGCAACATCTCATGGCGCTCTGCCGCGGCAGAGCCTCCTGCCGAAAAGGCAAACGTCCTGCTCATTCTCCCACAAGGAAGGGACCAGCCCTGAAAGCTCTTGCTGCTCTTCACGGTGCCTTGGCACCCTATCTACAGGCACAACAGCAGTGGGGATCTGTGCTTTCCCAGAGACGCAACATCTCATGGCGCTCGGCCGCGGCAGAGCCTCTTGCCAAAAGGGCAAACGTCCTGCTCATTCTCCCACAAGGAAGGGCCCAGCCCTGAAAGCTGTTTCTGCTCTTCACGGTGCCTTGGCACCCTATCTACAGGCACAACAGCAGTGGGGATCTGTGCTTTCCCAGAGACGCAAGATCTCATGGAGCTCGGCCGCGGCAGAGCCTCTTGCCGAAAAGGCAAACGTCCGGCTCCTTCTCCCACAAGGAAGGGCACAGCCCTGAAAGCTCTTGCTGCTCTTCACGGTGCCTTGGCGCCCTATCGACAGGCACAACAGCAGTGGGGATCTGTGCTTTCCCAGAGACGCAAGATCTCATGGAGCTCGGCCGCGGCAGAGCCTCTTGCCGAAAAGGCAAACGTCCGGCTCCTTCTCCCACAAGGAAGGGCACAGCCCTGAAAGCTCTTGCTGCTCTTCACGGTGCCTTGGCGCCCAATCTACAGGCACAACAGCAGTGGGGATCTGTGCTTTCCCAGAGACGCAACATCTCATGGCGCTCGGCCGCGGCAGAGCCTCTTGCCAAAAAGGCAAACGTCCTGCTCCTTCTCCCACAAGGAAGGGCCCAGCCCTGAAAGCTCTTGCTGCTCTTCACGGTGCCTTGGTGCCCTATCGACAGGCACAACATCAGTGGGGATCTGTGCTTTCCCAGAGACGCAAGATCTCATGGCGCTCGGCCGCGGCAGCGCCTGTTGCCGAAAAGGCAAACGTCCTGCTCCTTCTCCCACAAGGAAGGGCCCAGCCCTGAATGCTGTTGCTGCTCTTCACCTACCCTTGGCGCACTATCTACAGGCACAACAGCAGTGGGGATCTGTGCTTTCCCAGAGACGCAACATCTCATGGCGCTCGGCCGCGGCAGAGCCTCTTGCCGAAAAGTCAAACGTCCGGCTCCTTCTCCCACAAGGAAGGGCCCAGCCCTGAAACCTCTTGATGCTCTTCACGGTGCCTTGGCGCCCTATCTACAGCCACCACAGCAGTGGGGATCTGTGCTTTCCCAGAGACGCAAGATCTCATGGCGCTCGGCCGCGGCAGAGCCTCTTGCCGAAAAGGCAAACGTCCGGCTCCTTCTCCCACAAGGAAGGGCCCAGCCCTGATAGCTGTTGCTGCTCTTCACGGTGCCTTGGCACCCTATCGACAGGCACAACAGCAGTGGGGATCTGTGCTTTCCCAGAGACGCAAGATCTCATGGCGCTCGGCCGCGGCAGAGCCTCTTGCCGAAAAGGCAAACGTCCGGCTCCTTCTCCTACAAGGAAGGGCCCAGCCCTGAAAGCTCTTGCTGCTCTTCATGGTGCCTTGGCGCCCTATCTACAGGCACAACAGCAGTGGGGATCTGTGCTTTCCCAGAGACGCAAGATCTCATGGCGCTCGGCCGCGGCAGAGCCTCTTGCCGAAAAGGCAAACGTCCGGCTCCTTCTCCCACAAGGAAGGGCCCAGCCCTGAAAGCTCTTGCTGCTCTTCACGGTGCCTTGGCGCCCTATCGACAGGCACAAGAGCAGTGGGGATCTGTGCTTTCCCAGAGACGCAAGATCTCATGGCGCTCGGCCGCGGCAGCGCCTCTTGCCGATAAGGCAAACGTCCTGCTCCTTCTCCCACAAGGAAGGGCCCAGCCCTGAAAGCTGTTGCTGCTCTTCACCTACCCTTGGCGCACTATCTACAGGCACAACAGCAGTGGGGATCTGTGCTTTCCCAGAGACGCAACATCTCATGGCGCTCGGTCGCTGCAGAGCCTCTTGCCGAAAAGGCAAACGTCCTGCTCTTTCTCCCACAAGGAAGGGCCCAGACCTGAAAGCTCTTGCTGCTCTTCACGGTGCCTTGGCGCCCTATCTACAGGCACAACAGCAGTGGGGATCTGTGCTTTCCCAGAGACGCAAGATCTCATGGCGCTCGGCCGCGGCAGAGCCTCTTGCCGAAAAGGCAAACGTCCGGCTCCTTCTCCCACAAGGAAGGGCCCAGCCCTGAAAGCTGTTGCTGCTCTTCACGGTGCCTTGGCACCCTATCGACAGGCACAACAGCAGTGGGGATCTGTGCTTTCCCAGGGACGCAACATCTCATGGCGCTCGGCCGCGGCAGCGCCTCTTGCCGAAAAGGCAAACGTTCGGCTCCTTCTCCCACAAGGAAGGGCCCAGCCCTGAAAGCTCTTGCTGCTCTTCACGGTGCCTTGGCGCCCTATCTACAGGCACAACAGCAGTGGGGATCTGTGCTTTCCCAGAGACGCAACATCTCATTGCGCTCGGCCGTGGCAGAGCCTCTTGCCAAAAAGGCAAACGTCCGGCTCCTTCTCCCACAAGGAAGGGCACAGCCCTGAAAGCTCTTGCTGCTCTTCACGGTGCCTTGGCGCCCTATCGACAGGCACAACAGCAGTGGGGATCTGTGCTTTCCCAGAGACGCAAGATCTCATGGCGCTCGGGCGCTGCAGAGCCTCTTGCCGAAAAGGCAAACGTCCTGCTCTTTCTCCCACAAGGAAGGGCCCAGACCTGAAAGCTCTTGCTGCTCTTCACGGTGCCTTGGCGCCCTATCTACAGGCACAACAGCAGTGGGGATCTGTGCTTTCCCAGAGACGCAAGATCTCATTGCGCTCGGCCGTGGCAGAGCCTCTTGCCGAAAAAGGCAAACGTCCGGCTCCTTCTCCCACAAGGAAGGGCACAGCCCTGAAAGCTCTTGCTGCTCTTCACCTACCCTTGGCGCCCAATCAACAGGCACAACAGCAGTGGGGATCTGTGCTTTCCCAGAGACGCAACATCTCATGGCGCTCTGCCGCGGCAGAGCCTCCTGCCGAAAAGGCAAACGTCCTGCTCATTCTCCCACAAGGAAGGGACCAGCCCTGAAAGCTCTTGCTGCTCTTCACGGTGCCTTGGCACCCTATCTACAGGCACAACAGCAGTGGGGATCTGTGCTTTCCCAGAGACGCAACATCTCATGGCGCTCGGCCGCGGCAGAGCCTCTTGCCAAAAAGGCAAACGTCCTGCTCATTCTCCCACAAGGAAGGGCCCAGCCCTGAAAGCTGTTTCTGCTCTTCACGGTGCCTTGGCACCCTATCTACAGGCACAACAGCAGTGGGGATCTGTGCTTTCCCAGAGACGCAAGATCTCATGGAGCTCGGCCGCGGCAGAGCCTCTTGCCGAAAAGGCAAACGTCCGGCTCCTTCTCCCACAAGGAAGGGCACAGCCCTGAAAGCTCTTGCTGCTCTTCACGGTGCCTTGGCGCCCTATCGACAGGCACAACAGCAGTGGGGATCTGTGCTTTCCCAGAGACGCAAGATCTCATGGAGCTCGGCCGCGGCAGAGCCTCTTGCCGAAAAGGCAAACGTCCGGCTCCTTCTCCCACAAGGAAGGGCACAGCCCTGAAAGCTCTTGCTGCTCTTCACGGTGCCTTGGCGCCCAATCTACAGGCACAACAGCAGTGGGGATCTGTGCTTTCCCAGAGACGCAACATCTCATGGCGCTCGGCCGCGGCAGAGCCTCTTGCCGAAAAGGCAAACGTCCTGCTCCTTCTCCCACAAGGAAGGGCCCAGCCCTGAAAGCTCTTGCTGCTCTTCACGGTGCCTTGGCGCCCTATCGACAGGCACAACAGCAGTGGGGATCTGTGCTTTCCCAGAGACGCAAGATCTCATGGCGCTCGGCCGCGGCAGCGCCTGTTGCCGAAAAGGCAAACGTCCTGCTCCTTCTCCCACAAGGAAGGGCCCAGCCCTGAATGCTGTTGCTGCTCTTCACCTACCCTTGGCGCACTATCTACAGGCACAACAGCAGTGGGGATCTGTGCTTTCCCAGAGACGCAACATCTCATGGCGCTCGGCCGCGGCAGAGCCTCTTGCCGAAAAGGCAAACGTCCGGCTCCTTCTCCACAAGGAAGGGCCCAGCCCTGAAAGCTCTTGCTGCTCTTCATGGTGCCTTGGCGCCCTATCTACAGGCACAACAGCAGTGGGGATCTGTGCTTTCCCAGAGACGCAAGATCTCATGGCGCTCGGCCGCGGCAGAGCCTCTTGCCGAAAAGGCAAACGTCCGGCTCCTTCTCCCACAAGGAAGGGCCCAGCCCTGAAAGCTCTTGCTGCTCTTCACCTACCCTTGACACACTATCTACAGGCACAACAGCAGTGGGGATCTGTGCTTTCCCAGAGACGCAACATCTCATGGCGCTCGGCCGCGGCAGAGCCTCTTGCCGAAAAGGCAAACGTCCGGCTCCTTCTCCCACAAGGAAGGGCCCACCCCTGAAAGCTGTTGCTGCTCTTCACGGTGCCTTGGCGCCCTATCTACAGCCACAACAGCAGTGGGGATCTGTGCTTTCCCAGAGACGCAAGATCTCATGGCGCTCGGCCGCGGCAGAGCCTCTTGCCGAAAAGGCAAACGTCCGGCTCCTTCTCCCACAAGGAATAGCCCAGCCCTGAAAGCTCTTGCTGCTCTTCACGGTGCCTTGGTGCCCTATCGACAGGCACAACAGCAGTGGGGATCTGTGCTTTCCCAGAGACGCAAGATCTCATGGCGCTCGGCCACGGCAGAGCCTCTTGCCGAAAAGGCAAACGTCCGGCTCCTTCTCCCACAAGGAAGGGCCCAGCCCTGAAAGCTCTTGCTGCTCTTCACGGTGCCTTGGCGCCCTATCTACAACCACCAAAGCAGTGGGGATCTGTGCTTTCCCAGAGACGCAAGATCTCATGGCGCTCGGCCGCGGCAGCGCCTCTTGCCGAAAAGGCAAACGTCCGGCTCCTTCTCCCACAAGGAAGGGCCCAGCCCTGATAGCTGTTGCTGCTCTTCACGGTGCCTTGGCACACTATCTACAGGCACAACAGCAGTGGGGATCTGTGCTTTCCCAGAGACGCAACATCTCATGGCGCTCGGCATCGGCAGCGCCTCTTGCCAAAAAGGCAAACGTCCGGCTCCTTCTCCCACAAGGAAGGGCCCAGCCCTGAAAGCTGTTGCTGCTCTTCACGGTGCCTTGGCGCCCTATCGACAGGCACAACAGCAGTGGGGATCTGTGCTTTCCCAGAGACGCAAGATCTCATGGCGCTCGGCCGCGGCAGAGCCTCTTGCCGAAAAGGCAAACGTCCGGCTCCTTCTCCCACAAGGAAGGGCCCAGCCCTGAAAGCTCTTGCTGCTCTTCACCTACCCTTGGCGCCCAATCAACAGGCACAACAGCAGTGGGGATCTGTGCTTTCCCAGAGACGCAAGATCTCATGGCGCTCGGCCGCGGCAGAGCCTCCTGCCGAAAAGGCAAACGTCCTGCTCATTCTCCCACAAGGAAGGGCCCAGCCCTGAAAGCTCTTGCTGCTCTTCACGGTGCCTTGGCACCCTATCGACAGGCACAACAGCAGTGGGGATCTGTGCTTTCCCAGAGACGCAACATCTCATGGCGCTCGGCCGCGGCAGAGCCTCTTGCCGAAAAGGCAAACGTCCTGCTCCTTCTCCCACAAGGAAGGGCCCAGCCCTGAAAGCTCTTGCTGCTCTTCACCTACCCTTGGCGCACTATCCACAGGCACAACAGCAGTGGGGATCTGTGCTTTCCCAGAGACGCAACATCTCATGGCGCTCGGCCGCGGCAGAGCCTCTTGCCAAAAAGGCAAACGTCCTGCTCCTTCTCCCACAAGGAAGGGCCCAGCCCTGAAAGCTCTTGCTGCTCTTCACGGTGCCTTGGCACCCTATCTACAGGCACAACAGCAGTGGGGATCTGTGCTTTCCCAGAGACGCAACATCTCATGGCGCTCGGCCGCGGCAGAGCCTCTTGCCGAAAAGGCAAACGTCCGGATCCTTCTCCCACAAGGAAGGGCCCAGCCCTGAAAGCTCTTGCTGCTCTTCACGGTGCCTTGGCGCCCTATCGACAGGCACAAGAGCAGTGGGGATCTGTGCTTTCCCAGAGACGCAAGATCTCATGGAGCTCTACCGCGGCAGAGCCTCTTGCCGAAAAGGCAAACGTCCGGCTCCTTCTCCCACAAGGAAGGGCCCAGCCCTGAAAGCTCTTGCTGCTCTTCACGGTGCCTTGGCGCCCTATCGACAGGCACAACAGCAGTGGGGATCTGTGCTTTCCCAGAGACGCAACATCTCATGGCGCTCGGCCGCGGCAGAGCCTCTTGCCAAAAAGGCAAACATCCTGCTCATTCTCCCACAAGGAAGGGCCCAGCCCTGAAAGCTGTTTCTGCTCTTCACGGTGCCTTGGCACCCTATCTACAGGCACAACAGCAGTGGGGATCTGTGCTTTCCCAGAGACGCAACATCTCATGGCGCTCGGCCGCGGCAGAGCCTCTTGCCGAAAAGGCAAACGTCCTGCTCCTTCTCCCACAAGGAAGGGCCCAGCCCTGAAAGCTGTTGCTGCTCTTCACGGTGCCTTGGCGCCCTATCGACAGGCACAACAGCAGTGGGGATCTGTGCTTTCCCAGAGACGCAAGATCTCATGGAGCTCGGCCGCGGCAGAGCCTCTTGCCGAAAAGGCAAACGTCCGGCTCCTTCTCCCACAAGGAAGGGCACAGCCCTGAAAGCTCTTGCTGCTCTTCACGGTGCCTTGGCGCCCTATCGACAGGCACAACAGCAGTGGGGATCTGTGCTTTCCCAGAGACACAAGATCTCATGGCGCTCTACCGCGGCAGAGCCTCTTGCCGAAAAGGCAAACGTCCGGCTCCTTCTCCCACAAGGAAGGGCACAGCCCTGAAAGCTCTTGCTGCTCTTCACCTACCCTTGGCGCCCAATCTACAGGCACAACAGCAGTGGGGATCTGTGCTTTCCCAGAGACGCAAGATCTCATGGCGCTCGGCCGCGGCAGAGCCTCTTGCCGAAAAGGCAAACGTCCTGCTCCTTCTCCCACAAGGAAGGGCCCAGCCCTGAAAGCTCTTGCTGCTCTTCACGGTGCCTTGGCGCCCTATCGACAGCCACAACAGCAGTGGGGATCTGTGCTTTCCCAGAGACGCAAGATCTCATGGAGCTCGGCCGCGGCAGAGCCTCTTGCCGAAAAGGCAAACGTCCGGCTCCTTCTCCCACAAGGAAGGGCACAGCCCTGAAAGCTCTTGCTGCTCTTCACGGTGCCTTGGCGCCCTATCGACAGGCACAACAGCAGTGGGGATCTGTGCTTTCCCAGAGACGCAAGATCTCATGGAGCTCGGCCGCGGCAGAGCCTCTTGCCGAAAAGGCAAACGTCCGGCTCCTTCTCCCACAAGGAAGGGCACAGCCCTGAAAGCTCTTGCTGCTCTTCACCTACCCTTGGCGCCCAATCTACAGGCACAACAGCAGTGGGGATCTGTGCTTTCCCAGAGACGCAACATCTCATGGCGCTCGGCCGCGGCAGAGCCTCTTGCCGAAAAGGCAAACGTCCTGCTCCTTCTCCCACAAGGAAGGGCCCAGCCCTGAAAGCTCTTGCTGCTCTTCACGGTGCCTTGGCGCCCTATCGACAGGCACAACATCAGTGGGGATCTGTGCTTTCCCAGAGACGCAAGATCTCATGGCGCTCGGCCGCGGCAGAGCCTCTTGCCGAAAAGTCAAACGTCCGGCTCCTTCTCCCACAAGGAAGGGCCCAGCCCTGAAACCTCTTGATGCTCTTCACGGTGCCTTGGCGCCCTATCTACAGCCACCACAGCAGTGGGGATCTGTGCTTTCCCAGAGACGCAACATCTCATGGCGCTCGGCCGCGGCAGCGCCTCTTGCCAAAAAGGCAAACGTCCGGCTCCTTCTCCCACAAGGAAGGGCCCAGCCCTGAAAGCTCTTGCTGCTCTTCACGGTGCCTTGGCGCCCTATCGACAGGCACAACAGCAGTGGGGATCTGTGCTTTCCCAGAGACGCAACATCTCATGGCGCTCGGCCGCGGCAGAGCCTCTTGCCGAAAAGGCAAACGTCCTGCTCCTTCTCCCACAAGGAAGGGCCCAGCCCTGAAAGCTGTTGCTGCTCTTCACGGTGCCTTGGCGCCCTATCGACAGGCACAACAGCAGTGGGGATCTGTGCTTTCCCAGAGACGCAAGATCTCATGGAGCTCGGCCGCGGCAGAGCCTCTTGCCGAAAAGGCAAACGTCCGGCTCCTTCTCCCACAAGGAAGGGCACAGCCCTGAAAGCTCTTGCTGCTCTTCACGGTGCCTTGGCGCCCTATCGACAGGCACAACAGCAGTGGGGATCTGTGCTTTCCCAGAGACGCAAGATCTCATGGAGCTCGGCCGCGGCAGAGCCTCTTGCCGAAAAGGCAAACGTCCGGCTCCTTCTCCCACAAGGAAGGGCCCAGCCCTGAAAGCTCTTGCTGCTCTTCACGGTGCCTTGGCGCCCTATCGACAGGCACAACAGCAGTGGGGATCTGTGCTTTCCCAGAGACACAAGATCTCATGGCGCTCTACCGCGGCAGAGCCTCTTGCCGAAAAGGCAAACATCCGGCTCCTTCTCCCACAAGGAAGGGCACAGCCCTGAAAGCTCTTGCTGCTCTTCACCTACCCTTGGCGCCCAATCTACAGGCACAACAGCAGTGGGGATCTGTGCTTTCCCAGAGACGCAACATCTCATGGCGCTCGGCCGCGGCAGAGCCTCTTGCCGAAAAGGCAAACGTCCTGCTCCTTCTCCCACAAGGAAGGGCCCAGCCCTGAAAGCTCTTGCTGCTCTTCACGGTGCCTTGGCGCCCTATCGACAGGCACAACATCAGTGGGGATCTGTGCTTTCCCAGAGACGCAAGATCTCATGGCGCTCGGCCGCGGCAGAGCCTCTTGCCGAAAAGGCAAACGTCCTGCTCCTTCTCCCACAAGGAAGGGCCCAGCCCTGATAGCTGTTGCTGCTCTTCATGGTGCCTTGGCACCCTATCGACAGGCACAACAGCAGTGGGGATCTGTGCTTTCCCAGAGACGCAAGATCTCATGGCGCTCGGCCGCGGCAGAGCCTCTTGCCGAAAAGGCAAACGTCCGGCTCCTTCTCCTACAAGGAAGGGCCCAGCCCTGAAAGCTCTTGCTGCTCTTCATGGTGCCTTGGCGCCCTATCTACAGGCACAACAGCAGTGGGGATCTGTGCTTTCCCAGAGACGCAAGATCTCATGGCGCTCGGCCGCGGCAGAGCCTCTTGCCGAAAAGGCAAACGTCCGGCTCCTTCTCCCACAAGGAAGGGCCCAGCCCTGAAAGCTCTTGCTGCTCTTCACCTACCCTTGACACACTATCTACAGGCACAACAGCAGTGGGGATCTGTGCTTTCCCAGAGACGCAACATCTCATGGCGCTCGGCCGCGGCAGAGCCTCTTGCCGAAAAGGCAAACGTCCGGCTCCTTCTCCCACAAGGAAGGGCCCAGCCCTGAAAGCTGTTGCTGCTCTTCACGGTGCCTTGGCGCCCTATCTACAGCCACAACAGCAGTGGGGATCTGTGCTTTCCCAGAGACACAAGATCTCATGGCGCTCGGCCGCGGCAGAGCCTCTTGCCGAAAAGGCAAACGTCCGGCTCCTTCTCCCACAAGGAATAGCCCAGCCCTGAAAGCTCTTGCTGCTCTTCACGGTGCCTTGGCGCCCTATCGACAGGCACAAGAGCAGTGGGGATCTGTGCTTTCCCAGAGACGCAACATCTCATGGCGCTCGGCCACGGCAGAGCCTCTTGCCGAAAAGGCAAACGTCCGGCTCCTTCTCCCACAAGGAAGGGCCCAGCCCTGAAAGCTCTTGCTGCTCTTCACGGTGCCTTGGCGCCCTATCTATAACCACCAAAGCAGTGGGGATCTGTGCTTTCCCAGAGACGCAACATCTCATGGCGCTCGGCCGCGGCAGCGCCTCTTGCCGAAAAGGCAAACGTCCGGCTCCTTCTCCCACAAGGAAGGGCCCAGCCCTGATAGCTGTTGCTGCTCTTCACGGTGCCTTGGCACACTATCTACAGGCACAACAGCAGTGGGGATCTGTGCTTTCCCAGAGACGCAACATCTCATGGCGCTCGGCATCGGCAGCGCCTCTTGCCAAAAAGGCAAACGTCCGGCTCCTTCTCCCACAAGGAAGGGCCCAGCCCTGAAAGCTGTTGCTGCTCTTCACGGTGCCTTGGCGCCCTATCGACAGGCACAACAGCAGTGGGGATCTGTGCTTTCCCAGAGACGCAAGATCTCATGGCGCTCGGCCGCGGCAGAGCCTCTTGCCAAAAAGGCAAACGTCCGGCTCCTTCTCCCACAAGGAAGGGCCCAGCCCTGAAAGCTCTTGCTGCTCTTCACCTACCCTTGGCGCCCAATCAACAGGCACAACAGCAGTGGGGATCTGTGCTTTCCCAGAGACGCAAGATCTCATGGCGCTCGGCCGCGGCAGAGCCTCCTGCCGAAAAGGCAAACGTCCTGCTCATTCTCCCACAAGGAAGGGCCCAGCCCTGAAAGCTCTTGCTGCTCTTCACGGTGCCTTGGCACCCTATCGACAGGCACAACAGCAGTGGGGATCTGTGCTTTCCCAGAGACGCAACATCTCATGGCGCTCGGCCGCGGCAGAGCCTCTTGCCGAAAAGGCAAACGTCCTGCTCCTTCTCCCACAAGGAAGGGCCCAGCCCTGAAAGCTCTTGCTGCTCTTCACGGTGCCTTGGCGCCCTATCGACAGGCACAAGAGCAGTGGGGATCTGTGCTTTCCCAGAGACGCAAGATCTCATGGCGCTTGGCCGCGGCAGAGCCTCTTGCCGAAAAGGCAAACGTCCGGCTCCTTCTCCCACAAGGAAGGGCCCAGCCCTGAAAGCTCTTGCTGCTCTTCACCTACCCTTGGCGCACTATCTACAGGCACAACAGCAGTGGGGATCTGTGCTTTCCCAGAGACGCAACATCTCATGGCGCTCGGTCGCTGCAGAGCCTCTTGCCGAAAAGGCAAACGTCCTGCTCTTTCTCCCACAAGGAAGGGCCCAGACCTGAAAGCTCTTGCTGCTCTTCACGGTGCCTTGGCGCCCTATCTACAGGCACAACAGCAGTGGGGATCTGTGCTTTCCCAGAGACGCAAGATCTCATGGCGCTCGGCCGCGGCAGAGCCTCTTGCCGAAAAGGCAAACGTCCGGCTCCTTCTCCCACAAGGAAGGGCCCAGCCCTGAAAGCTGTTGCTGCTCTTCACGGTGCCTTGGCACCCTATCGACAGGCACAACAGCAGTGGGGATCTGTGCTTTCCCAGGGACGCAACATCTCATGGCGCTCGGCCGCGGCAGCGCCTCTTGCCGAAAAGGCAAACGTTCGGCTCCTTCTCCCACAAGGAAGGGCCCAGCCCTGAAAGCTCTTGCTGCTCTTCACGGTGCCTTGGCGCCCTATCTACAGGCACAACAGCAGTGGGGATCTGTGCTTTCCCAGAGACGCAACATCTCATTGCGCTCGGCCGTGGCAGAGCCTCTTGCCAAAAAGGCAAACGTCCGGCTCCTTCTCCCACAAGGAAGGGCCCAGCCCTGAAAGCTGTTGCTGCTCTTCACGGTGCCTTGGCACCCTATCGACAGGCACAACAGCAGTGGGGATCTGTGCTTTCCCAGGGACGCAACATCTCATGGCGCTCGGCCGCGGCAGCGCCTCTTGCCGAAAAGGCAAACGTTCGGCTCCTTCTCCCACAAGGAAGGGCCCAGCCCTGAAAGCTCTTGCTGCTCTTCACGGTGCCTTGGCGCCCTATCTACAGGCACAACAGCAGTGGGGATCTGTGCTTTCCCAGAGACGCAACATCTCATTGCGCTCGGCCGTGGCAGAGCCTCTTGCCAAAAAGGCAAACGTCCTGCTCATTCTCCCACAAGGAAGGGCACAGCCCTGAAAGCTCTTGCTGCTCTTCACCTACCCTTGGCGCCCAATCAACAGGCACAACAGCAGTGGGGATCTGTGCTTTCCCAGAGACGCAACATCTCATGGCGCTCGGCCGCGGCACAGCCTCCTGCCGAAAAGGCAAACGTCCTGCTCATTCTCCCACAAGTAAGGGCCCAGCCCTGAAAGCTCTTGCTGCTCTTCACGGTGCCTTGGCACCCTGTCTACAGGCACAACAGCAGTGGGGATCTGTGCTTTCCCAGAGACGCAACATCTCATGGCGCTCGGCCGCGGCAGAGCCTCTTGCCAAAAAGGCAAACATCCTGCTCATTCTCCCACAAGGAAGGGCCCAGCCCTGAAAGCTGTTTCTGCTCTTCACGGTGCCTTGGCACCCTATCTACAGGCACAACAGCAGTGGGGATCTGTGCTTTCCCAGAGACGCAACATCTCATGGCGCTCGGCCGCGGCAGAGCCTCTTGCCGAAAAGGCAAACGTCCTGCTCCTTCTCCCACAAGGAAGGGCCCAGCCCTGAAAGCTGTTGCTGATCTTCACGGTGCCTTGGCGCCCTATCGACAGGCACAACAGCAGTGGGGATCTGTGCTTTCCCAGAGACGCAAGATCTCATGGAGCTCGGCCGCGGCAGAGCCTCTTGCCGAAAAGGCAAACGTCCGGCTCCTTCTCCCACAAGGAAGGGCACAGCCCTGAAAGCTCTTGCTGCTCTTCACGGTGCCTTGGCGCCCTATCGACAGGCACAACAGCAGTGGGGATCTGTGCTTTCCCAGAGACGCAAGATCTCATGGAGCTCGGCCGCGGCAGAGCCTCTTGCCGAAAAGGCAAACGTCCGGCTCCTTCTCCCACAAGGAAGGGCACAGCCCTGAAAGCTCTTGCTGCTCTTCACGGTGCCTTGGCGCCCTATCGACAGGCACAACAGCAGTGGGGATCTGTGCTTTCCCAGAGACACAAGATCTCATGGCGCTCTACCGCGGCAGAGCCTCTTGCCGAAAAGGCAAACGTCCGGCTCCTTCTCCCACAAGGAAGGGCACAGCCCTGAAAGCTCTTGCTGCTCTTCACCTACCCTTGGCGCCCAATCTACAGGCACAACAGCAGTGGGGATCTGTGCTTTCCCAGAGACGCAACATCTCATGGCGCTCGGCCACGGCAGAGCCTCTTGCCGAAAAGGCAAACGTCCGGCTCCTTCTCCCACAAGGAAGGGCCCAGCCCTGAAAGCTCTTGCTGCTCTTCACGGTGCCTTGGCGCCCTATCGACAGGCACAACATCAGTGGGGATCTGTGCTTTTCCAGAGACGCAAGATCTCATGGCGCTCGGCCGCGGCAGAGCCTCTTGCCGAAAAGGCAAACGTCCTGCTCCTTCTCCTACAAGGAAGGGCCCAGCCCTGAAAGCTCTTGCTGCTCTTCATGGTGCCTTGGCGCCCTATCTACAGGCACAACAGCAGTGGGGATCTGTGCTTTCCCAGAGACGCAAGATCTCATGGCGCTCGGCCGCGGCAGAGCCTCTTGCCGAAAAGGCAAACGTCCGGCTCCTTCTCCCACAAGGAAGGGCCCAGCCCTGAAAGCTCTTGCTGCTCTTCACCTACCCTTGACACACTATCTACAGGCACAACAGCAGTGGGGATCTGTGCTTTCCCAGAGACGCAACATCTCATGGCGCTCGGCCGCGGCAGAGCCTCTTGCCGAAAAGGCAAACGTCCGGCTCCTTCTCCCACAAGGAAGGGCCCACCCCTGAAAGCTGTTGCTGCTCTTCACGGTGCCTTGGCGCCCTATCTACAGCCACAACAGCAGTGGGGATCTGTGCTTTCCCAGAGACACAAGATCTCATGGCGCTCGGCCGCGGCAGAGCCTCTTGCCGAAAAGGCAAACGTCCGGCTCCTTCTCCCACAAGGAATAGCCCAGCCCTGAAAGCTCTTGCTGCTCTTCACGGTGCCTTGGCGCCCTATCGACAGGCACAACAGCAGTGGGGATCTGTGCTTTCCCAGAGACGCAACATCTCATGGCGCTCGGCCACGGCAGAGCCTCTTGCCGAAAAGGCAAACGTCCGGCTCCTTCTCCCACAAGGAAGGGCCCAGCCCTGAAAGCTCTTGCTGCTCTTCACGGTGCCTTGGCGCCCTATCTACAACCACCAAAGCAGTGGGGATCTGTGCTTTCCCAGAGACGCAACATCTCATGGCGCTCGGCCGCGGCAGCGCCTCTTGCCGAAAAGGCAAACGTCCGGCTCCTTCTCCCACAAGGAAGGGCCCAGCCCTGATAGCTGTTGCTGCTCTTCACGGTGCCTTGGCACACTATCTACAGGCACAACAGCAGTGGGGATCTGTGCTTTCCCAGAGACGCAACATCTCATGGCGCTCGGCATCGGCAGCGCCTCTTGCCAAAAAGGCAAACGTCCGGCTCCTTCTCCCACAAGGAAGGGCCCAGCCCTGAAAGCTGTTGCTGCTCTTCACGGTGCCTTGGCGCCCTATCGACAGGCACAACAGCAGTGGGGATCTGTGCTTTCCCAGAGACGCAAGATCTCATGGCGCTCGGCCGCGGCAGAGCCTCTTGCCGAAAAGGCAAACGTCCGGCTCCTTCTCCCACAAGGAAGGGCCCAGCCCTGAAAGCTCTTGCTGCTCTTCACCTACCCTTGGCGCCCAATCAACAGGCACAACAGCAGTGGGGATCTGTGCTTTCCCAGAGACGCAAGATCTCATGGCGCTCGGCCGCGGCAGAGCCTCCTGCCGAAAAGGCAAACGTCCTGCTCATTCTCCCACAAGGAAGGGCCCAGCCCTGAAAGCTCTTGCTGCTCTTCACGGTGCCTTGGCACCCTATCTACAGGCACAACAGCAGTGGGGATCTGTGCTTTCCCAGAGACGCAACATCTCATGGCGCTCGGCCGCGGCAGAGCCTCTTGCCGAAAAGGCAAACGTCCTGCTCCTTCTCCCACAAGGAAGGGCCCAGCCCTGAAAGCTCTTGCTGCTCTTCACCTACCCTTGGCGCACTATCCACAGGCACAACAGCAGTGGGGATCTGTGCTTTCCCAGAGACGCAACATCTCATGGCGCTCGGCCGCGGCAGAGCCTCTTGCCAAAAAGGCAAACGTCCTGCTCCTTCTCCCACAAGGAAGGGCCCAGCCCTGAAAGCTCTTGCTGCTCTTCACGGTGCCTTGGCACCCTATCGACAGGCACAACAGCAGTGGGGATCTGTGCTTTCCCAGAGACGCAACATCTCATGGCGCTCGGCCGCGGCAGAGCCTCTTGCCGAAAAGGCAAACGTCCTGCTCCTTCTCCCACAAGGAAGGGCCCAGCCCTGAAAGCTCTTGCTGCTCTTCACGGTGCCTTGGCGCCCTATCGACAGGCACAACAGCAGTGGGGATCTGTGCTTTCCCAGAGACGCAAGATCTCATGGAGCTCTACCGCGGCAGAGCCTCTTGCCGAAAAGGCAAACGTCCGGCTCCTTCTCCCACAAGGAAGGGCCCAGCCCTGAAAGCTCTTGCTGCTCTTCACCTACCCTTGGCACACTATCCACAGGCACAACAGCAGTGGGGATCTGTGCTTTCCCAGAGACGCAACATCTCATGGCGCTCGGCCGCGGCAGAGCCTCTTGCCAAAAAGGCAAACATCCTGCTCATTCTCCCACAAGGAAGGGCCCAGCCCTGAAAGCTGTTTCTGCTCTTCACGGTGCCTTGGCACCCTATCTACAGGCACAACAGCAGTGGGGATCTGTGCTTTCCCAGAGACGCAACATCTCATGGCGCTCGGCCGCGGCAGAGCCTCTTGCCGAAAAGGCAAACGTCCTGCTCCTTCTCCCACAAGGAAGGGCCCAGCCCTGAAAGCTGTTGCTGCTCTTCACGGTGCCTTGGCGCCCTATCGACAGGCACAACAGCAGTGGGGATCTGTGCTTTCCCAGAGACGCAAGATCTCATGGAGCTCGGCCGCGGCAGCGCCTCTTGCCGAAAAGGCAAACGTCCGGCTCCTTCTCCCACAAGGAAGGGCACAGCCCTGAAAGCTCTTGCTGCTCTTCACGGTGCCTTGGCACCCTACCGACAGGCACAACAGCAGTGGGGATCTGTGCTTTCTCAGAGACACAAGATCTCATGGCGCTCTACCGCGGCAGAGCCTCTTGCCGAAAAGGCAAACGTCCGGCTCCTTCTCCCACAAGGAAGGGCACAGCCCTGAAAGCTCTTGCTGCTCTTCACGGTGCCTTGGCGCCCTATCGACAGGCACAACAGCAGTGGGGATCTGTGCTTTCCCAGAGACGCAACATCTCATGGCGCTCGGCCGCGGCAGAGCCTCTTGCCGAAAAGGCAAACGTCCTGCTCCTTCTCCCACAAGGAAGGGCACAGCCCTGAAAGCTCTTGCTGCTCTTCACGGTGCCTTGGCGCCCTATCGACAGGCACAACAGCAGTGGGGATCTGTGCTTTCCCAGAGACGCAAGATCTCATGGCGCTCGGACGCGGCAGAGCCTCTTGCCGAAAAGGCAAACGTCCTGCTCCTTCTCCCACAAGGGAGGGCCCAGCACTGAATGCTGTTGCTGCTCTTCACCTACCCTTGGCGCACTATCTACAGGCACAACAGCAGTGGGGATCTGTGCTTTCCCAGAGACGCAACATCTCATGGCGCTCGGCCGCGGCAGAGCCTCTTGCCGAAAAGTCAAACGTCCGGCTCCTTCTCCCACAAGGAAGGGCCCAGGCCTGAAAGCTCTTGCTGCTCTTCACGGTGCCTTGGCGCCCTATCTACAGCCACCACAGCAGTGGGGATCTGTGCTTTCCCAGAGACGCAACATCTCATGGCGCTCGGCCGCGGCAGCGCCTCTTGCCAAAAAGGCAAACGTCCGGCTCCTTCTCCCACAAGGAAGGGCCCAGCCCTGAAAGCTCTTGCTGCTCTTCACGGTGCCTTGGCGCCCTATCGACAGGCACAGCAGCAGTGGGGATCTGTGCTTTCCCAGAGACGCAAGATCTCATGGCGCTCGGCCGCGGCAGAGCCTCTTGCCGAAAAGGCAAACGTCCGGCTCCTTCTCCCACAAGGAAGGGCCCAGCCCTGAAAGCTCTTGCTGCTCTTCACCTACCCTTGGGGCCCAATCAACAGGCACAACATCAGTGGGGATCTGTGCTTTCCCAGAGACGCAAGATCTCATGGCGCTCGGCCGCGGCAGAGCCTCTTGCCAAAAAGGCAAACGTCCGGCTCCTTCTCCCACAAGGAAGGGCACAGCCCTGAAAGCTGTTGCTGCTCTTCACGGTGCCTTGGCGCCCTATCGACAGGCACAACAGCAGTGGGGATCTGTGCTTTCCCAGAGACACAAGATCTCATGGCGCTCTACCGCGGCAGAGCCTCTTGCCGAAAAGGCAAACGTCCGGCTCCTTCTCCCACAAGGAAGGGCACAGCCCTGAAAGCTCTTGCTGCTCTTCACCTACCCTTGGCGCCCAATCTACAGGCACAACAGCAGTGGGGATCTGTGCTTTCCCAGAGACGCAACATCTCATGGCGCTCGGCCGCGGCAGAGCTTCTTGCCGAAAAGGCAAACGTCCTGCTCCTTCTCCCACAAGGAAGGGCCCAGCCCTGAAAGCTCTTGCTGCTCTTCACGGTGCCTTGGCGCCCTATCGACAGGCACAACATCAGTGGGGATCTGTGCTTTCCCAGAGACGCAAGATCTCATGGCGCTCGGCCGCGGCAGAGCCTCTTGCCGAAAAGGCAAACGTCCGGCTCCTTCTCCCACAAGGAAGGGCCCAGCCCTGAAAGCTCTTGCTGCTCTTCACGGTGCCTTGGCGCCCTATCGACAGGCACAACATCAGTGGGGATCTGTGCTTTCCCAGAGACGCAAGATCTCATGGCGCTCGGCCGCGGCAGAGCCTCTTGCCGAAAAGTCAAACGTCCGGCTCCTTCTCCCACAAGGAAGGGCCCAGCCCTGAAACCTCTTGATGCTCTTCACGGTGCCTTGGCGCCCTATCTACAGCCACCACAGCAGTGGGGATCTGTGCTTTCCCAGAGACGCAACATCTCATGGCGCTCGGCCGCGGCAGCGCCTCTTGCCAAAAAGGCAAACGTCCGGCTCCTTCTCCCACAAGAAAGGGCCCAGCCCTGAAAGCTCTTGCTGCTCTTCACGGTGCCTTGGCGCCCTATCGACAGGCACAACAGCAGTGGGGATCTGTGCTTTCCCAGAGACGCAAGATCTCATGGCGCTCGGCCGCGGCAGAGCCTCTTGCCGAAAAGGCAAACGTCCGGCTCCTTCTCCCACAAGGAAGGGCCCAGCCCTGAAAGCTCTTGCTGCTCTTCACGGTGCCTTGGCGCCCTATCGACAGGCACAACATCAGTGGGGATCTGTGCTTTCCCAGAGACGCAAGATCTCATGGCGCTCGGCCGCGGCAGAGCCTCTTGCCGAAAAGTCAAACGTCCGGCTCCTTCTCCCACAAGGAAGGGCCCAGCCCTGAAACCTCTTGATGCTCTTCACGGTGCCTTGGCGCCCTATCTACAGCCACCACAGCAGTGGGGATCTGTGCTTTCCCAGAGACGCAACATCTCATGGCGCTCGGCCGCGGCAGCGCCTCTTGCCAAAAAGGCAAACGTCCGGCTCCTTCTCCCACAAGAAAGGGCCCAGCCCTGAAAGCTCTTGCTGCTCTTCACGGTGCCTTGGCGCCCTATCGACAGGCACAACAGCAGTGGGGATCTGTGCTTTCCCAGAGACGCAAGATCTCATGGCGCTCGGCCGCGGCAGAGCCTCTTGCCGAAAAGGCAAACGTCCGGCTCCTTCTCCCACAAGGAAGGGCCCAGCCCTGAAAGCTCTTGCTGCTCTTCACCTACCCTTGGGGCCCAATCAACAGGCACAACAGCAGTGGGGATCTGTGCTTTCCCAGAGACGCAAGATCTCATGGCGCTCGGCCGCGGCAGAGCCTCCTGCCGAAAAGGCAAACGTCCTGCTCATTCTCCCACAAGGAAGGGCCCAGCCCTGAAAGCTCTTGCTGCTCTTCACTGTGCCTTGGCACCCTATCTACAGCCACAACAGCAGTGGGGATCTGTGCTTTCCCAGAGACGAAACATGTCATTTCGCTCGGCCGCGGCAGCGCCTCTTGCCGAAAAGGCAAACGTCCGGCTCCTTCTCCCACAAGGAAGGGCCCAGCCCTGAAAGCTCTTGCTGCTCTTCACAGTGCCTTGGCGCCCTATCGACAGGCACAACAGCAGTGGGGATCTGTGGTTTCCCAGAGACGCAACATCTCATGGCGCTCAGCCGCGGCAGAGCCTCTTGCCAAAAAGGCAAACGTCCTGCTCCTTCTCCCACAAGGAAGGGCCCAGCCCTGAAAGCTCTTGCTGCTCTTCACGGTGCCTTGGCGCCCTATCTACAGGCACAACAGCAGTGGGGATCTGTGCTTTCCCAGAGACGCAACATCTCATGGCGCTCGGCCGCGGCAGAGCCTCTTGCCGAAAAGGCAAACGTCCGGCTCCTTCTCCCACAAGGAAGGGCCCAGCCCTGAATGCTGTTGCTGCTCTTCACCTACCCTTGGCGCACTATCTACAGGCACAACAGCAGTGGGGATCTGTGCTTTCCCAGAGACGCAAGATCTCATGGCGCTCGGCCGCGGCAGAGCCTCTTGCCGAAAAGGCAAACGTCCGGCTCCTTCTCCCACAAGGAAGGGCACAGCCCTGAAACCTCTTGATGCTCTTCACGGTGCCTTGGCGCCCTATCTACAGGCACAACAGCAGTGGGGATCTGTGCTTTCCCAGAGACGCAACATCTCATGGCGCTCGGCCGCAGCAGCGCCTCTTGCCGAAAAGGCAAACGTCCGGCTCCTTCTCCCACAAGGAAGGGCCCAGCCCTGAAAGCTGTTGCTGCTCTTCACGGTGCCTTGGCGCCCTATCTACAGGCACAACAGCAGTGGGGATCTGTGCTTTCCCAGAGATGCAACATCTCATGGCGCTCGCTCACGGCAGTACGTCTTGCCAAAAAGGCAAACGTCCGGCTCCTACTCCCACAAGGAAGGGCCCAGCCCTCAAAGCTGTTGCTGCTCTTCACGCTGCCTTGGCTCCGTGTCTACAGCACAGCAGCAGTGGGGGTCTGTGCTTTCCCAGAGACGCAACATCTCATGGCGCTCGGCCGTGGCAGCGCCTCTTGCTGAAAAGGCAAACGTCCGGCTCCTTCTCCCACAAGGAAGGGCCCAGCCCTGAAAGCTGTTGCTGCTCTTCATGGTGCCTTGGCGCCCTATCTACAGGCACAACAGCAGTGGGGATCTGTGCTTTCCCAGAGATGCAACATCTCATGGCGCTCGGCCACGGCAGTACGTCTTGCCGAAAAGGCAATCGTTTAGCTCCTTCTCCCACAAGGAAGAGCCCAGCCCTCAAAGCTGTTGCTGCTCTTCACGGTGCCTTGGTGCCCTGTCTACAGCACAGCAGCAGTGGGGATCTGTGCTTTCCCAGAGACGCAACATCTCATGGCGCTCGGCCGCGGCAGAGCCTCTTGCCGAAAAGGCAAACGTCCGGCTCCTTCTCCCACAAGGAAGGGCCCAGCCCTGAAAGCTCTTGCTGCTCTTCACGGTGCCTTGGTGCCCTATCGACAGGCACAACATCAGTGGGGATCTGTGCTTTCCCAGAGACGCAACATCTCATGGCGCTCGGCCGCGGCAGAGCCTCTTGCCGAAAAGGCAAACGTCCGGCTCCTTCTCCCACAAGGAAGGGCACAGCCCTGAAACCTCTTGCTGCTCTTCACGGTGCCTTGGCACCCTATCTAGAGGCACAACAGCAGTGGGGATCCGTGCTTTCCCAGAGACGCAACATCTCATGGCGCTCGGCCGCGGCAGAGCCTCTTGCCGAAAAGGCAAACGTCCGGCTCCTTCTCCCACAAGGAAGGGCCCAGCCCTGAAAGCTCTTGCTGCTCTTCACGGTGCCTTGGCGCCCTATCTACAGGCACAACAGCAGTGGGGATCTGTGCTTTCCCAGAGACGCAACATCTCATGGCGCTCGGCCGCGGCAGAGCCTCTTGCCGAAAAGGCAAACGTCCGGCTCCTTCTCCCACAAGGAAGGGCCCAGCCCTGAATGCTGTTGCTGCTCTTCACCTACCCTTGGCGCACTATCTACAGGCACAACAGCAGTGGGGATCTGTGCTTTCCCAGAGACGCAAGATCTCATGGCGCTCGGCCGCGGCAGAGCCTCTTGCCGAAAAGGCAAACGTCCGGCTCCTTCTCCCACAAGGAAGGGCACAGCCCTGAAACCTCTTGATGCTCTTCACGGTGCCTTGGCGCCCTATCTACAGGCACAACAGCAGTGGGGATCTGTGCTTTCCCAGAGACGCAACATCTCATGGCGCTCGGCCGCAGCAGCGCCTCTTGCCGAAAAGGCAAACGTCCGGCTCCTTCTCCCACAAGGAAGGGCCCAGCCCTGAAAGCTGTTGCTGCTCTTCACGGTGCCTTGGCGCCCTATCTACAGGCACAACAGCAGTGGGGATCTGTGCTTTCCCAGAGATGCAACATCTCATGGCGCTCGCTCACGGCAGTACGTCTTGCCAAAAAGGCAAACGTCCGGCTCCTACTCCCACAAGGAAGGGCCCAGCCCTCAAAGCTGTTGCTGCTCTTCACGCTGCCTTGGCTCCGTGTCTACAGCACAGCAGCAGTGGGGGTCTGTGCTTTCCCAGAGACGCAACATCTCATGGCGCTCGGCCGTGGCAGCGCCTCTTGCTGAAAAGGCAAACGTCCGGCTCCTTCTCCCACAAGGAAGGGCCCAGCCCTGAAAGCTGTTGCTGCTCTTCATGGTGCCTTGGCGCCCTATCTACAGGCACAACAGCAGTGGGGATCTGTGCTTTCCCAGAGATGCAACATCTCATGGCGCTCGGCCACGGCAGTACGTCTTGCCGAAAAGGCAATCGTTTAGCTCCTTCTCCCACAAGGAAGAGCCCAGCCCTCAAAGCTGTTGCTGCTCTTCACGGTGCCTTGGTGCCCTGTCTACAGCACAGCAGCAGTGGGGATCTGTGCTTTCCCAGAGACGCAACATCTCATGGCGCTCGGCCGCGGCAGAGCCTCTTGCCGAAAAGGCAAACGTCCGGCTCCTTCTCCCACAAGGAAGGGCCCAGCCCTGAAAGCTCTTGCTGCTCTTCACGGTGCCTTGGTGCCCTATCGACAGGCACAACATCAGTGGGGATCTGTGCTTTCCCAGAGACGCAACATCTCATGGCGCTCGGCCGCGGCAGAGCCTCTTGCCGAAAAGGCAAACGTCCGGCTCCTTCTCCCACAAGGAAGGGCACAGCCCTGAAACCTCTTGCTGCTCTTCACGGTGCCTTGGCACCCTATCTAGAGGCACAACAGCAGTGGGGATCCGTGCTTTCCCAGAGACGCAACATCTCATGGCGCTCGGCCGCGGCAGAGCCTCTTGCCGAAAAGGCAAACGTCCGGCTCCTTCTCCCACAAGGAAGGGCCCAGCCCTGAAAGCTCTTGCTGCTCTTCACCTACCCTTGGCGCACTATCTACAGGCACAACAGCAGTGGGGATCTGTGCTTTCCCAGAGACGCAAGATCTCATGGCGCTCGGCCGCGGCAGAGCCTCTTGCCGAAAAGGCAAACGTCCGGCTCCTTCTCCCACAAGGAAGGGCCCAGCCCTGAAAGCTCTTGCTGCTCTTCACCTACCCTTGGCGCACTATCTACAGGCACAACAACAGTGGGGATCTGTGCTTTCCCAGAGACGCAAGATCTCATGGCGCTCGGCCGCGGCAGAGCCTCTTGCCGAAAAGGCAAACGTCCGGCTCCTTCTCCCACAAGGAAGGGCCCAGCCCTGAAACCTCTTGATGCTCTTCACCTACCCTTGGCGCCCTATCTACAGCCACCACAGCAGTGGGGATCTGTGCTTTCCCAGAGACGCAAGATCTCATGGCGCTCGGCCGCGGCAGCGCCTCTTGCCGAAAAGGCAAACGTCCGGCTCCTTCTCCCACAAGGAAGGGCCCAGCCCTGAAAGCTCTTGCTGCTCTTCACCTACCCTTGGCACACTATCTACAGGAACAACAGCAGTGGGGATCTGTGCTTTCCCAGAGACGCAACATCTCATGGCGCTCGGCCGCGGCAGAGCCTCTTGCCTAAAAGGCAAACGTCCGGCTCCTTCTCCCACAAGGAAGGGCCCAGCCCTCAAAGCTGTTGCTGCTCTTCACGCTGCCTTGGCGCCCTATCTACAGCCACAACAGCAGTGGGGATCTGTGCTTTCCCAGAGACACAAGATCTCATGGCGCTCGGCCGCGGCAGAGCCTCTTGCCGAAAAGGCAAATGTCCGGCTCCTTCTCCCACAAGGAAGGGCCCAGCCCTGAAAGCTCTTGCTGCTCTTCACGGTGCCTTGGCTCCCTATCGACAGGCACAACAGCAGTGGGGATCTGTGCTTTCCCAGAGACGCAACATCTCATGGCGCTCGGCCACGGCAGAGCCTCGTGCCGAAAAGGCAAACGTCCTGCTCCTTCTCCCACAAGGAAGGGCCCAGCCCTGAAAGCTCTTGCTGCTCTTCACCTACCCTTGGCGCACTATCTACAGGCACAACAGCAGTGGGGATCTGTGCTTTCCCTGAGACGCAAGATGTCATGGCGCTCGGCCGCGGCAGAGCCTCTTGCCGAAAAGGCAAACGTCCGGCTCCTTCTCCCACAAGGAAGGGCCCAGCCCTCAAAGCTCTTGCTGCTCTTCACGGTGCCTTGGCGCCCAATCAACAGGCACAACAGCAGTGGGGATCTGTGCTTTCCCAGAGACGCAACATCTCATGGCGCTCGGCCGCGGCAGAGCCTCCTGCCGAAAAGGCAAACGTCCGGCTCCTTCTCCCACAAGGAAGGGCCCAGCCCTGAAAGCTCTTGCTGCTCTTCACGGTGCCTTGGCGCCATATCTACAGGCACAACAGCAGTGGGGATCTGTGCTTTCCCAGAGACGCAAGATCTCATGGCGCTCGGCCGCGGCAGAGCCTCTTGCCGAAAAGGCAAACGTCCGGCTCCTTCTCCCACAAGGAAGGGCCCAGCCCTGAAAGCTCTTGCTGCTCTTCACGGTGCCTTGGCACCCTACCGACAGGCACAACAGCAGTGGGGATCTGTGCTTTCCCAGAGACGCAAGATCTCATGGCGCTCGGCCGCGGCAGAGCCTCTTGCCGAAAAGGCAAACGTCCGGCTCCTTCTCCCACAAGGAAGGGCACAGCCCTGAAAGCTCTTGCTGCTCTTCACCTACCCTTGGCGCCCAATCTACAGGCACAACAGCAGTGGGGATCTGTGCTTTCCCAGAGACGCAAGATCTCATGGCGCTCGGCCGCGGCAGAGCCTCCTGCCGAAAAGGCAAGCGTCCTGCTCCTTCTCCTACAAGGAAGGGCCCAGCCCTGAAAGCTCTTGCTGCTCTTCACGGTGCCTTGGCGCCCTATCTACAGGCACAACAGCAGTGGGGATCTGTGCTTTCCCAGAGATGCAACATCTCATGGCGCTCGGCCGCGGCAGAGCCTCTTGCCGAAAAGGCAAACGTCCGGCTCCTTCTCCCACAAGGAAGAGCCCAGCCCTGAAAGCTCTTGCTGCTCTTCACGGTGCCTTGGCACCCTATCTACAGGCACAACAGCAGTGGGGATCTGTGCTTTCCCAGAGACGCAACATCTCATGGCGCTCGGCCGCAGCAGCGCCTCTTGCCGAAAAGGCAAACGTCCGGCTCCTTCTCCCACAAGGAAGGGCCCAGCCCTGAAAGCTCTTGCTGCTCTTTATGGTGCCTTGGCGCCCTATCTACAGGAACAACAGCAGTGGGGATCTGTGCTTTCCCAGAGACGCAACATCTCATGGCGCTCGGCCGCAGCAGCGCCTCTTGCCGAAAAGGCAAACGTCCGGCTCCTTCTCCCACAAGGAAGGGCCCAGCCCTGAAAGCTCTTGCTGCTCTTTATGGTGCCTTGGCGCCCTATCGACAGGCACAACAGCAGTGGGGATCTGTGCTTTCCCAGAGATGCAACATCTCATGGCGCTCGGCCACGGCAGTACGTCTTGCCGAAAAGGCAAACGTCCGGCTCCTTCTCCCACAAGGAAGGGCCCAGCCCTCAAAGCTGTTGCTGCTCTTCACGCTGCCTTGGCTCCGTGTCTACAGCACAGCAGCAGTGGGGGTCTGTGCTTTCCCAGAGACGCAACATCTCATGGCGCTCGGCCGCGGCAGCGCCTCTTGCCAAAAAGGCAAACGTCCGGCTCCTTCTCCCACAAGAAAGGGCCCAGCCCTGAAAGCTCTTGCTGCTCTTCACGGTGCCTTGGCGCCCTATCGACAGGCACAACAGCAGTGGGGATCTGTGCTTTCCCAGAGACGCAAGATCTCATGGCGCTCGGCCGCGGCAGAGCCTCTTGCCGAAAAGGCAAACGTCCGGCTCCTTCTCCCACAAGGAAGGGCCCAGCCCTGAAAGCTCTTGCTGCTCTTCACCTACCCTTGGGGCCCAATCAACAGGCACAACAGCAGTGGGGATCTGTGCTTTCCCAGAGACGCAAGATCTCATGGCGCTCGGCCGCGGCAGAGCCTCCTGCCGAAAAGGCAAACGTCCTGCTCATTCTCCCACAAGGAAGGGCCCAGCCCTGAAAGCTCTTGCTGCTCTTCACTGTGCCTTGGCACCCTATCTACAGCCACAACAGCAGTGGGGATCTGTGCTTTCCCAGAGACGAAACATGTCATTTCGCTCGGCCGCGGCAGCGCCTCTTGCCGAAAAGGCAAACGTCCGGCTCCTTCTCCCACAAGGAAGGGCCCAGCCCTGAAAGCTCTTGCTGCTCTTCACAGTGCCTTGGCGCCCTATCGACAGGCACAACAGCAGTGGGGATCTGTGGTTTCCCAGAGACGCAACATCTCATGGCGCTCAGCCGCGGCAGAGCCTCTTGCCAAAAAGGCAAACGTCCTGCTCCTTCTCCCACAAGGAAGGGCCCAGCCCTGAAAGCTCTTGCTGCTCTTCACGGTGCCTTGGCGCCCTATCTACAGGCACAACAGCAGTGGGGATCTGTGCTTTCCCAGAGACGCAACATCTCATGGCGCTCGGCCGCGGCAGAGCCTCTTGCCGAAAAGGCAAACGTCCGGCTCCTTCTCCCACAAGGAAGGGCCCAGCCCTGAATGCTGTTGCTGCTCTTCACCTACCCTTGGCGCACTATCTACAGGCACAACAGCAGTGGGGATCTGTGCTTTCCCAGAGACGCAAGATCTCATGGCGCTCGGCCGCGGCAGAGCCTCTTGCCGAAAAGGCAAACGTCCGGCTCCTTCTCCCACAAGGAAGGGCACAGCCCTGAAACCTCTTGATGCTCTTCACGGTGCCTTGGCGCCCTATCTACAGGCACAACAGCAGTGGGGATCTGTGCTTTCCCAGAGACGCAACATCTCATGGCGCTCGGCCGCAGCAGCGCCTCTTGCCGAAAAGGCAAACGTCCGGCTCCTTCTCCCACAAGGAAGGGCCCAGCCCTGAAAGCTGTTGCTGCTCTTCACGGTGCCTTGGCGCCCTATCTACAGGCACAACAGCAGTGGGGATCTGTGCTTTCCCAGAGATGCAACATCTCATGGCGCTCGCTCACGGCAGTACGTCTTGCCAAAAAGGCAAACGTCCGGCTCCTACTCCCACAAGGAAGGGCCCAGCCCTCAAAGCTGTTGCTGCTCTTCACGCTGCCTTGGCTCCGTGTCTACAGCACAGCAGCAGTGGGGGTCTGTGCTTTCCCAGAGACGCAACATCTCATGGCGCTCGGCCGTGGCAGCGCCTCTTGCTGAAAAGGCAAACGTCCGGCTCCTTCTCCCACAAGGAAGGGCCCAGCCCTGAAAGCTGTTGCTGCTCTTCATGGTGCCTTGGCGCCCTATCTACAGGCACAACAGCAGTGGGGATCTGTGCTTTCCCAGAGATGCAACATCTCATGGCGCTCGGCCACGGCAGTACGTCTTGCCGAAAAGGCAATCGTTTAGCTCCTTCTCCCACAAGGAAGAGCCCAGCCCTCAAAGCTGTTGCTGCTCTTCACGGTGCCTTGGTGCCCTGTCTACAGCACAGCAGCAGTGGGGATCTGTGCTTTCCCAGAGACGCAACATCTCATGGCGCTCGGCCGCGGCAGAGCCTCTTGCCGAAAAGGCAAACGTCCGGCTCCTTCTCCCACAAGGAAGGGCCCAGCCCTGAAAGCTCTTGCTGCTCTTCACGGTGCCTTGGTGCCCTATCGACAGGCACAACATCAGTGGGGATCTGTGCTTTCCCAGAGACGCAACATCTCATGGCGCTCGGCCGCGGCAGAGCCTCTTGCCGAAAAGGCAAACGTCCGGCTCCTTCTCCCACAAGGAAGGGCACAGCCCTGAAACCTCTTGCTGCTCTTCACGGTGCCTTGGCACCCTATCTAGAGGCACAACAGCAGTGGGGATCCGTGCTTTCCCAGAGACGCAACATCTCATGGCGCTCGGCCGCGGCAGAGCCTCTTGCCGAAAAGGCAAACGTCCGGCTCCTTCTCCCACAAGGAAGGGCCCAGCCCTGAAAGCTCTTGCTGCTCTTCACCTACCCTTGGCGCACTATCTACAGGCACAACAGCAGTGGGGATCTGTGCTTTCCCAGAGACGCAAGATCTCATGGCGCTCGGCCGCGGCAGAGCCTCTTGCCGAAAAGGCAAACGTCCGGCTCCTTCTCCCACAAGGAAGGGCCCAGCCCTGAAAGCTCTTGCTGCTCTTCACCTACCCTTGGCGCACTATCTACAGGCACAACAACAGTGGGGATCTGTGCTTTCCCAGAGACGCAAGATCTCATGGCGCTCGGCCGCGGCAGAGCCTCTTGCCGAAAAGGCAAACGTCCGGCTCCTTCTCCCACAAGGAAGGGCCCAGCCCTGAAACCTCTTGATGCTCTTCACCTACCCTTGGCGCCCTATCTACAGCCACCACAGCAGTGGGGATCTGTGCTTTCCCAGAGACGCAAGATCTCATGGCGCTCGGCCGCGGCAGCGCCTCTTGCCGAAAAGGCAAACGTCCGGCTCCTTCTCCCACAAGGAAGGGCCCAGCCCTGAAAGCTCTTGCTGCTCTTCACCTACCCTTGGCACACTATCTACAGGAACAACAGCAGTGGGGATCTGTGCTTTCCCAGAGACGCAACATCTCATGGCGCTCGGCCGCGGCAGAGCCTCTTGCCTAAAAGGCAAACGTCCGGCTCCTTCTCCCACAAGGAAGGGCCCAGCCCTCAAAGCTGTTGCTGCTCTTCACGCTGCCTTGGCGCCCTATCTACAGCCACAACAGCAGTGGGGATCTGTGCTTTCCCAGAGACACAAGATCTCATGGCGCTCGGCCGCGGCAGAGCCTCTTGCCGAAAAGGCAAATGTCCGGCTCCTTCTCCCACAAGGAAGGGCCCAGCCCTGAAAGCTCTTGCTGCTCTTCACGGTGCCTTGGCTCCCTATCGACAGGCACAACAGCAGTGGGGATCTGTGCTTTCCCAGAGACGCAACATCTCATGGCGCTCGGCCACGGCAGAGCCTCGTGCCGAAAAGGCAAACGTCCTGCTCCTTCTCCCACAAGGAAGGGCCCAGCCCTGAAAGCTCTTGCTGCTCTTCACCTACCCTTGGCGCACTATCTACAGGCACAACAGCAGTGGGGATCTGTGCTTTCCCTGAGACGCAAGATGTCATGGCGCTCGGCCGCGGCAGAGCCTCTTGCCGAAAAGGCAAACGTCCGGCTCCTTCTCCCACAAGGAAGGGCCCAGCCCTCAAAGCTCTTGCTGCTCTTCACGGTGCCTTGGCGCCCAATCAACAGGCACAACAGCAGTGGGGATCTGTGCTTTCCCAGAGACGCAACATCTCATGGCGCTCGGCCGCGGCAGAGCCTCCTGCCGAAAAGGCAAACGTCCGGCTCCTTCTCCCACAAGGAAGGGCCCAGCCCTGAAAGCTCTTGCTGCTCTTCACGGTGCCTTGGCGCCATATCTACAGGCACAACAGCAGTGGGGATCTGTGCTTTCCCAGAGACGCAAGATCTCATGGCGCTCGGCCGCGGCAGAGCCTCTTGCCGAAAAGGCAAACGTCCGGCTCCTTCTCCCACAAGGAAGGGCCCAGCCCTGAAAGCTCTTGCTGCTCTTCACGGTGCCTTGGCACCCTACCGACAGGCACAACAGCAGTGGGGATCTGTGCTTTCCCAGAGACGCAAGATCTCATGGCGCTCGGCCGCGGCAGAGCCTCTTGCCGAAAAGGCAAACGTCCGGCTCCTTCTCCCACAAGGAAGGGCACAGCCCTGAAAGCTCTTGCTGCTCTTCACCTACCCTTGGCGCCCAATCTACAGGCACAACAGCAGTGGGGATCTGTGCTTTCCCAGAGACGCAAGATCTCATGGCGCTCGGCCGCGGCAGAGCCTCCTGCCGAAAAGGCAAGCGTCCTGCTCCTTCTCCTACAAGGAAGGGCCCAGCCCTGAAAGCTCTTGCTGCTCTTCACGGTGCCTTGGCGCCCTATCTACAGGCACAACAGCAGTGGGGATCTGTGCTTTCCCAGAGATGCAACATCTCATGGCGCTCGGCCGCGGCAGAGCCTCTTGCCGAAAAGGCAAACGTCCGGCTCCTTCTCCCACAAGGAAGAGCCCAGCCCTGAAAGCTCTTGCTGCTCTTCACGGTGCCTTGGCACCCTATCTACAGGCACAACAGCAGTGGGGATCTGTGCTTTCCCAGAGACGCAACATCTCATGGCGCTCGGCCGCAGCAGCGCCTCTTGCCGAAAAGGCAAACGTCCGGCTCCTTCTCCCACAAGAAGGGCCCAGCCCTGAAAGCTCTTGCTGCTCTTTATGGTGCCTTGGCGCCCTATCTACAGGCACAACAGCAGTGGGGATCTGTGCTTTCCCAGAGATGCAACATCTCATGGCGCTCGGCCACGGCAGTACGTCTTGCCGAAAAGGCAAACGTCCGGCTCCTTCTCCACAAGGAAGGGCCCAGCCCTCAAAGCTGATTGCTGCTCTTCACGCTGCCTTGGCTCCGTGTCTACAGCACAGCAGCAGTGGGGGTCTGTGCTTTCCCAGAGACGCAACATCTCATGGCGCTCGGCCGCGGCAGAGCCTCCTGCCGAAAAGGCAAACGTCCAGCTCCTTCTCCCACAAGGAAGGGCCCAGCCCTGAAAGCTTCTTGCTGCTCTTCACAGTGCCTTGGCGCCCTAATCTACAGGCACAACAGCAGTGGGGATCTGTGCTTTCCCAGAGACGCAAGATCTCATGGCGCTCGGCCGCAGGCAGAGCCTCTTGCCGAAAAGGCAAACGTCCAACTCCTTCTCCCACAAGGAAGGGCCCAGCCCTGAAAGCTGTTGCTGCTCTTCACGGTGCCTTGGTGCCCTGTCTACAGGCACAGCAGCAGTGGGGATCTGTGCTTTCCCAGAGACGCAAGATCTCATGGCGCTCGTGCGCGGCAGCGCCTCTTGCCGAAAAGGCAAAACGTCCGGCTCCTTCTCCCACAAGGAAGGGCCCAGCCCTGCAAGGTCTTGCTGCTCTTCATGGTGCCTTGGCGCCCTATCTACAGGCACAACAGCAGTGGGGATCTGTGCTTTCCCAGAGATGCAACATCTCATGGCGCTCGGTCACGGCAGTACGTCTTGCCGAAAAGGCAAACGTCCGGCTCCTTCTCCCACAAGGAAGGGCCCAGCCCTCAAAGCTGTTGCTGCTCTTCACGCTGCCTTGGCTCCGTGTCTACAGCACAGCAGCAGTGGGGGTCTGTGCTTTCCCAGAGACGCAAGATCTCATGGCGCTCGGCCACGGCAGTACGTCTTGCCGAAAAGGCAAACGTCCGGCTCCTTCTCCCACAAGGTAAGGGCCCAGCCTTCAAAGCTCTTGCTGCTCTTCACGGTGCCTTGGCGCCCAATCTACAGGCACAACAGCAGTGGGGATCTGTGCTTTCCCAGAGACGCAACATCTCATGGCGCTCGGCCCGTGGCAGCGCCTCTTTCCGAAAAGGCAAACGTCCGGCTCCTTCTCCCACAAGGAAGGGCCCAGCCCTGAAAGCTGTTGCTGCTCTTCATGGTGCCTTGGCGCCCTATCTACAGGCACAACAGCAGTGGGGATCTGTGCTTTCCCAGAGATGCAACATCTCATGGCGCTCGGCCACGGCAGTACGTCTTGCCGAAAAGGCAAACGTCCGGCTCCTTCTCCCACAAGGAAGAGCCCAGCCCTCAAAGCTGTTGCTGCTCTTCACGGTGCCTTGGTGCCCTGTCTACAGCACAGCATCAGTGGGGATCTGTGCTTTCCCAGAGACGCAACATCTCATGGCGCTCGGCCGCGGCAGAGCCTCTTGCCGAAAAGGCAAACGTCCGGCTCCTTCTCCCACAAGGAAGGGCCCAGCCCTGAAAGCTCTTGCTGCTCTTCACGGTGCCTTGGCGCCTCCTATCGACAGGCACAACATCAGTGGGGATCTGTGCTTTCCCAGAGACGCAAGATCTCATGGCGCTCGGCCGCGGCAGAGGCCTCTTGCCGAGAAGGCAACGTCCGGCTCCTTCTCCCACAAGGAAGGGCCCAGCCCTGAAACCTCTTGATGCTCTTCACCTACCCTTGGCGCCCTATCTACAGCCACCACAGCAGTGGGGATCTGTGCTTTCCCAGAGACGCAAGATCTCATGGCGCTCGGCCGCGGCAGAGCCTCTTGCCGAAAAGGCAAACGTCCGGCTCCTTCTCCCACAAGGAAGAGCCCAGCCCTGAAAGCTCTTGCTGCTCTTCACGGTGCCTTGGCGCCCTATCGACAGGCACAACAGCAGTGGGGATCTGTGCTTTCCCAGAGACGCAACATCTCATGGCGCTCGGCCACGGCAGAGCCTCGGTGCCGAAAAGGCAAACGTCCTGCTCCTTCTCCCACAAGGAAGGGCCCAGCCCTGAAAGCTCTTGCTGCTCTTCACCTACCCTTGGCGCACTATCTACAGGCACAAACAGCAGTGGGGATCTGTGCTTTCCCTGAGACGCAAGATCTCATGGCGCTCGGCCGCAGGCAGAGCCTCTTGCCGAAAAGGCAAACGTCCGGCTCCTTCTCCCACAAGGAAGGGCCCAGCCCTCAAAGCTCTTGCTGCTCTTCACGGTGCCTTGGCACCCAATCAACAGGCACAACAGCAGTGGGGATCTGTGCTTTCCCAGAGACGCAACATCTCATGGCGCTCGGCCGCGGCAGAGCCCTCTTGCCGAAAAGGCAAACGTCCGGCTTCCTTCTCCCACAAGGAAGGGCCCAGGCCTGAAAGCTCTTGCTGCTCTTCACAGTGCCTTGGCGCCCTATCTACAGGCACAACAGCAGTGGGGATCTGTGCTTTCCCAGAGACGCAAGATCTCATGGTGCTCGGCCGCGGCAGAGCCTCTTGCCGAAAAGGCAAACGTCCGGCTCCTTCTCCCACAAGGAAGGGCCCAGCCCTGAAAGCTCTTGCTGCTCTTCACGGTGCCTTGGCGCACTATCTACAGGCACAACAGCAGTGGGGATCTGTGCTTTCCCCAGAGACGCAAGATCTCATGGCGCTCGGCCGCGGCAGAGCCTCTTGCCGAAAAGGCAAACGTCCGGCTCCTTCTCCCACAAGGAAGGGCACAGCCCTGAAAGCTCTTGCTGCTCTTCACCTACCCTTGGCGCCCAATCTACAGGCACAACAGCAGTGGGGATCTGTGCTTTCCCAGAGACGCAAGATCTCATGGCGCTCGGCCTCGGCAGAGCCTCCTGCCGAAAAGGCAAGCGTCCTGCTCCTTCTCCCACAAGGAAGGGCCCAGCCCTGAAAGCTCTTGCTGCTCTTCACGGTGCCTTGGCGCCCTATCTACAGGCACAACAGCAGTGGGGATCTGTGCTTTCCCAGAGACGCAACATCTCATGGCGCTCGGCCGCGGCAGAGCCTCTTGCCGAAAAGGCAAACGTCCGGCTCCTTCTCCCACAAGGAAGAGCCCAGCCCTGAAAGCTCTTGCTGCTCTTCACGGTGCCTTGGCGCCCTATCTACAGGCACAACAGCAGTGGGGATCTGTGCTTTCCCAGAGACGCAACATCTCATGGCGCTCGGCCACGGCAGAGCCTCTTGCCGAAAAGGCAATCGTTTAGCTCCTTCTCCCACAAGGAAGGGCCCAGCCCTGAAAGCTCTTGCTGCTCATTCACGGTGCCTTGGCACCCTATCTACAGGCACAACAGCAGTGGGGATCTGTGCTTTCCCAGAGACGCAACATCTCATGGCGGCTCGGCCGCGGCAGAGCCTCCTGCCTAAAAGGCAAACGTCCGGCTCCTTCTCCCACAAGGAAGGGCCCAGCCCTGAAAGCTCTTGCTGCTCTTCACAGGTGCCTTGGCGCCCTATCTAAAGGCACAAGAGCAGTGGGGATCTGTGCTTTCCCAGAGACGCAACATCTCATGGCGCTCGGCCGCGGCAGTGCCTCTTGCTGAAAAGGCAAACGTCCGGCTCCTTCTCCCACAAGGAAGGGCCCAGCCCTGAAAGCTCTTGCTGCTCTTCACGGTGCCTTGGCGCCCTATCTACAGGCACAAGAGCAGTGGGGATCTGTGCTTTCCCAGAGACGCAACATCTCATGGCGCTCGGCCGCGGCAGAGCCTCTTGCCGAAAAGGCAAACGTCCGGCTCCTTCTCCCACAAGGAAGGGCCCAGCCCTGAAAGCTCTTGCTGCTCTTCACGGTGCCTTGGCGCCCTATCTACAGGCACAAGAGCAGTGGGGGATCTGTGCTTTCCCAGAGACGCAACATCTCATGGCGCTTGGCTGCGGCAGAGCCTCTTGCCGAAAAGGCAAACGTCCGGCTCCTTCTCCCACAAGGAAGGGCCCAGCCCTGAAAGCTCTTGCTGCTCTTCACGGTGCCTTGGCGCCCTATCTACAGGCACAACAGCAGTGGAGATCTGTGCTTTCCCAGAGACGCAACATCTCATGGCACTCGGCCGAGGCAGAGCCTCTTGCCGAAAAGGCAAACGTCCGGCTCCTCTCCCACAAGGAAGGGCCCAGCCCTGAAAGCTCTTGCTGCTCTTCACGGTGCCTTGGCGCCCTATCTACAGGCACAAGAGCAGTGGGGATCTGTGCTTTCCCAGAGACGCAACATCTCATGGCGCTCGGCCGCGGCAGAGCCTCTTGCCGAAAAGGCAAACGTCCGGCTCCTTCTCCCACAAGGAAGGGCCCAGCCCTGAAAGCTCTTGCTGCTCTTCACGGTGCCTTGGCACCCTATCTACAGGCACAAGAGCAGTGGGGATCTGTGCTTTCCCAGAGACGCAACATCTCATGGCGCTCGGCCGCGGCAGAGCCTCTTGCCGAAAAGGCAAACGTCCGGCTCCTTCTCCCACAAGGAAGGGCCCAGCCCTGAAAGCTCTTGCTGCTCTTCACGGTGCCTTGGCGCCCTATCTACAGGCACAAGAGCAGTGGGGATCTGTGCTTTCCCCAGAGACGCAACATCTCATGGCGCTCGGCCGCGGCAGAGCCTCTTGCCGAAAAGGCAAACGTCCGGCTCCCTTCTCCCACAAGGAAGGGCCCAGCCCTGAAAGCTCTTGCTGCTGTACACGGTGCCTTGGCGCCCTATCTACAGGCACAAGAGCAGTGGGGATCTGTGCTTTCCCAGAGACGCAACATCTCATGGCGCTCGGCCGCGGCAGAGCCTCTTGCCGAAAAGGCAAACGTCCGGCTCCTTCTCCCACAAGGAAGGGCCCAGCCCTGAAAGCTCTTGCTGCTGTACACGGTGCCTTGGCGCCCTATCTACAGGCACAAGAGCAGTGGGGATCTGTGCTTTCCCAGAGACGCAACATCTCATGGCGCTCGGCCGCGGCAGAGCCTCTTGCCGAAAAGGCAAACGTCCGGCTCCTTCTCCCACAAGGAAGGGCCCAGCCCTGAAAGCTCTTGCTGCTCTTCACGGTGCCTTGGCGCCCTATCTACAGGCACAAGAGCAGTGGGGATCTGTGCTTTCCCAGAGACGCAACATCTCATGGCGCTCGGCCCGCGGCAGAGCCTCTTGCCGAAAAGGCAAACGTCCGGGCTCCTTCTCCCACAAGGAAGGGCCCAGCCCTGAAAGCTCTTGCTGCTCTTCACGGTGCCTTGGCGCCCTATCTACAGGCACAACAGCACTGGGGATCTGTGCTTTCCCAGAGACGCAACATCTCATGGCGCTCGGCCGCGGCAGAGCCTCTTGCTGAAAAGGCAAACGTCCGGCTCCTTCTCCCACAAGGAAGGGCCCAGCCCTGAAAGCTGTTGCTGCTCTTCACGGTGCCTTGGCGCCCTATCTACAGGCACAAGAGCAGTGGGGATCTGTGCTTTCCCAGAGACGCAACATCTCATGGCGCTCGGGCCGCGGCAGAGCCTCTTGCCGAAAAGGCAAACGTCCCGGCTCCTTCTCCCACAAGGAAGGGCCCAGCCCTGAAAGCTCTTGCTGCTCTTCACGGTGCCTTGGCGCCCCATCTACAGGCACAACAGCAGTGGGGATCTGTGCTTTCCCAGAGACGCAACATCTCATGGCGCTCGGCCGCGGCAGAGCCTCTTGCCGAAAAGGCAAACGTCCGGCTCCTTCTCCCACAAGGAAGGGCCCAGCCTGAAAGCTCTTGCTGCTCTTCACGGTGCCTTGGCGCCTATCTACAGGCACAAGAGCAGTGGGGATCTGTGCTTTCCCAGAGACGCAACATCTCATGGCGCTCGACCGCGGCAGAGCCTCTTGCCGAAAAGGCAAACGTCCGGCTCCTTCTCCCACAAGGAAGGGCCCAGCCCTGAAAGCTCTTGCTGCTCTTCACGGTGCCTTGGCGCCCTATCTACAGGCACAAGAGCAGTGGGGATCTGTGCTTTCCCAGAGACGCAACATCTCATGGCGCTCGGCCGCGGCAGAGCCTCTTGCCGAAAAGGCAAACGTCCGGCTCCTTCTCCCACAAGGAAGGGCCCAGCCCTGAAAGCTCTTGCTGCTCTTCACGGTGCCTTGGCGCCCTATCTACAGGCACAAGAGCACTGGGGATCTGTGCTTTCCCAGAGACGCAACATCTCATGGCGCTCGGCCGCGGCCGAGACTCTTGCCGAAAAGGCAAACGTCCGGCTCCTTCTCCCACAAGGAAGGGCCCAGCCCTGAAAGCTCTTGCTGCTCTTCACGGTGCCTTGGCGCCCTATCTACAGGCACAAGAGCAGTGGGGATCTGTGCTTTCCCAGAGACGCAACATCTCATGGCGCTCGGCCGCGGCCGAGCCTCTTGCCGAAAAGGCAAACGTCCGGCTCCTTCTCCCACAAGGAAGGGCCCAGCCCTGAAAGCTCTTGCTGCTCTTCACGGTGCCTTGGCGCCCTATCTACAGCACAAGAGCAGTGGGGATCTGTGCTTTCCCAGAGACGCAACATCTCATGGCGCTCGGCCGCGGCAGAGCCTCTTGCTGAAAAGGCAAACGTCCGGCTCCTTCTCCCACAAGGAAGGGCCCAGCCCTGAAAGCTCTTGCTGCTCTTCACGGTGCCTTGGCGCCCTATCTACAGGCACAAGAGCAGTGGGATCTGTGCTTTTCCCAGAGACGCAACATCTCATGGCGCTCGGCCGCGGCAGAGCCTCTTGCCGAAAAGGCAAACGTCCGGCTCCTTCTCCCCACAAGGAAGGGCCCAGCCCTGAAAGCTCTTGCTGCTCTTCACGGTGCCTTGGCGCCCTATCTACAGGCACAAGAGCAGTGGGGATCTGTGCTTTCCCAGAGACGCAACATCTCATGGCCTCGGCCGCGGCAGAGCCTCTTGCCGAAAAGGCAAACGTCTGGCTCCTTCTCCCACAAGGAAGGGCCCAGCCCTGAAAGCTCTTGCTGCTCTTCACGGTGCTTGGCGCCCTATCTACAGGCACAAGAGCCGTGGGGATCTGTGCTTTCCCAGAGACGCAACATCTCATGGCGCTCGGCCGCGGCAGAGCCTCTTGCCGAAAAGGCAAACGTCCGGCTCCTTCTCCCACAAGGAAGGGCCCAGCCCTGAAAGCTCTTGCTGCTCTTCACGGTGCCTTGGCGCCCTATCTACAGGCACAAGAGCAGTGGGGATCTGTGCTTTCCAGAGACGCAACATCTCATGGCGCTCGGCCGCGGCAGAGCCTCTTGCCGAAAAGGCAAACGTCCGGCTCCTTCTCCCACAAGGAAGGGCCCAGCCCTGAAAGCTCTTGCTGCTCTTCACGGTGCCTTGGCGCCCTATCTACAGGCACAAGAGCAGTGGGGATCTGTGCTTTCCCAGAGACGCAACATCTCATGGCGCTCGGCACGCGGCAGAGCCTCTTGCCGAAAAGGCAAACGTCCGGCTCCTTCTCCCACAAGGAAGGGCCCAGCCCTGAAAGCTCTTGCTGCTCTTCACGGTGCCTTGGCGCCCTATCTACAGGCACAAGAGCAGTGGGGATCTGTGCTTTCCCAGAGACGCAACATCTCATGGCGCTCGGCCGCGGCAGAGCCTCTTGCCGAAAAGGCAAACGTCCGGCTCCTTCTCCCACAAGGAAGGGCCCAGCCCTGAAAGCTCTTGCTGCTCTTCACGGTGCCTTGGCGCCCTATCTACAGGCACAACAGCAGTGGGGATCTGTGCTTTCCAGAGACGCAACATCTCATGGCGCTCGGACCGCGGCAGAGCCTCTTGCCGAAAAGGCAAACGTCCGGCTCCTTCTCCCACAAGGAAGGGCCCAGCCCTGAAAGCTCTTGCTGCTCTTCACGGTGCCTTGGCGCCCTATCTACAGGCACAAGAGCAGTGGGGATCTGTGCTTTCCCAGAGACGCAACATGTCATGGCGCTCGGCCGCGGCAGAGCATCTTGCCGAAAAGGCAAACGTCCGGCTCCTTCTCCCCACAAGGAAGGGCCCAGCCCTGAAAGCTCTTGCTGCTCTTCACGGTGCCTTGGCGCCCTATCTACAGGCACAAGAGCAGTGGGGATCTGTGCTTTCCCAGAGACACAACATCTCATGGCGCTCGGCCGCGGCCGAGACTCTTGCCGAAAAGGCAAACGTCCGGCTCCTTCTCCCACAAGGAAGGGCCCAGCCCTGAAAGCTCTTGCTGCTCTTCACGGTGCCTTGGCGCCCTATCTACAGGCACAAGAGCAGTGGGGATCTGTGCTTTCCCAGAGACGCAACATCTCATGGCGCTCGGCCGCGGCAGAGCCTCTTGCCGAAAAGGCAAACGTCCGGCTCCTTCTCCCACAAGGAAGGGCCCAGCCCTGAAAGCTCTTGCTGCTCTTCACGGTGCCTTGGCGCCCTATCTACAGGCACAAGAGCAGTGGGGATCTGTGCTTTCCCAGAGACGCAACATCTCATGGCGCTCGGCCGCGGCCGAGCCTCTTGCCGAAAAGGCAAACGTCCGGCTCCTTCTCCCCACAAGGAAGGGCCCAGCCCTGAAAGCTCTTGCTGCTGTACACGGTGCCTTGGCGCCCTATCTACAGGCACAAGAGCAGTGGGGATCTGTGCTTTCCCAGAGACGCAACATCTCATGGCGCTCGGCCGCGGCCGAGCCTCTTGCCGAAAGGCAAACGTCCGGCTCCTTCTCCCACAAGGAAGGGCCCAGCCCTGAAAGCTCTTGCTGCTCTTCACGGTGCCTTGGCGCCCTATCTACAGGCACAAGAGCAGTGGGGATCTGTGCTTTCCCAGAGACGCAACATCTCATGGCGCTCGGCCCGCGGCAGAGCCCTCTTTGCCGAAAAGGCAAACATCCGGCTCCTTCTCCCACAAGGAAGGGCCCAGCCCTGAAAGCTCTTGCTGCTCTTCACGGTGCCTTGGCGCCCTATCTACAGGCACAAGAGCAGTGGGGATCTGTGCTTTCCCAGAGACGCAACATCTCATGGCGCTCGGCCGCGGCAGAGCCTCTTGCCGAAAAGGCAAACATCCGGCTCCTTCTCCCACAAGGAAGGGCCCAGCCCTGAAAGCTCTTGCTGCTCTTCACGGTGCCTTGGCGCCCTATCTACAGGCACAAGAGCAGTGGGGATCTGTGCTTTCCCAGAGACGCAACATCTCATGGCGCTCGGCCGCGGCAGAGCCTCTTGCCGAAAAGGCAAACGTCCGGCTCCTTCTCCCACAAGGAAGGGCCCAGCCCTGAAAGCTCTTGCTGCTCTTCACGGTGCCTTGGCGCCCTATCTACAGGCACAAGAGCAGTGGGGATCTGTGCTTTCCCAGAGACGCAACATCTCATGGCGCTCGGCCACGGCAGAGCCTCTTGCCGAAAAGGCAAACGTCCGGCTCCTTCTCCCACAAGGAAGGGCCCAGCCTGAAAGCTCTTGCTGCTCTTCACGGTGCCTTGGCGCCCTATCTACAGGCACAAGAGCAGTGGGGATCTGTGCTTTCCCAGAGACGCAACATCTCATGGCGCTCGGCCGCGGCAGAGCCTCTTGCCGAAAAGGCAAACGTCCGGCTCCTTCTCCCACAAGGAAGGGCCCAGCCTGAAAGCTCTTGCTGCTCTTCACGGTGCCTTGGCGCCCTATCTACAGGCACAAGAGCAGTGGGGATCTGTGCTTTCCAGAGACGCAACATCTCATGGCGCTCGGCCGCGGCAGAGCCTCTTGCCGAAAAGGCAAACGTCCGGCTCCTTCTCCCACAAGGAAGGGCACAGCCCTGAAAGCTCTTGCTGCTCTTCACGGTGCCTTGGCGCCCTATCTACAGGCACAAGAGCCGTGGGGATCTGTGCTTTCCCAGAGACGCAACATCTCATGGCGCTCGGCCGCGGCAGAGCCTCTTGCCGAAAAGGCAAACGTCCGGCTCCTTCTCCCACAAGGAAGGGCCCAGCCCTGTGAGCTCTTGCTGCTCTTCACGGTGCCTTGGCGCCCTATCTACAGGCACAACAGCACTGGGGATCTCTGCTTTCCCAGAGACGCAACATCTCATGGCGCTCGGCCGCGGCAGAGCCTCTTGCCGAAAAGGCAAACGTCCGGCTCCTTCTCCCACAAGGAAGGGCCCAGCCCTGAAAGCTCTTGCTGCTCTTCACCTACCGTTGGCGCCCTATCTACAGGCACAAGAGCAGTGGGGATCTGTGCTTTCCCAGAGACGCAACATCTCATGGCGCTCGGCCGCGGCAGAGCCTCTTGCCGAAAAGGCAAACGTCCGGCTCCTTCTCCCACAAGGAAGGGCCCAGCCCTGAAAGCTCTTGCTGCTGTACACGGTGCCTTGGCGCCCTATCTACAGGCACAACAGCAGTGGGATCTGTGCTTTCCCAGAGACGCAACATCTCCTGGCGCTCGGCCGCGGCAGAGCCTCTTGCTGAAATCCTTCTCCCACAAGGAAGGGCCCAGCCCTGAAAGCTCTTGCTGCTCTTCACGATGCCTTGGCGCACTATCTACAGGCACAACAGCAGTGGGGATCTGTGCTTTCCCAGAGACGCAAGATCTCATGGCGCTCGGCCGCGGCAGAGCCTCTTGCCGAAAAGGCAAACGTCCGGCTCCTTCTCCCACAAGGAAGGGCACAGCCCTGAAAGCTCTTGCTGCTCTTCACCTACCCTTGGCGCCCAATCTACAGGCACAACAGCAGTGGGGATCTGTGCTTTCCCAGAGACGCAAGATCTCATGGCGCTCGGCCGCGGCAGAGCACTTGCCGAAAAGGCAAGCGTCCGGCTCCTTCTCCCACAAGGAAGGGCCCAGCCCTCAAAGCTCTTGCTGCTCTTCACGGTGCCTTGGCGCCCTATCTAGAGACACAACAGCAGTGGGGATCTGTGCTTTCCCAGAGACGCAACATCTCATGGCGCTCGGCCGCGGCAGAGCCTCTTGCCGAAAAGGCAAACGTCCGGCTCCTTCTCCCACAAGGAAGAGCCCAGCCCTGAAAGCTCTTGCTGCTCTTCACGGTGCCTTGGCGCCCTATCTACAGGCACAACAGCAGTGGGGATCTGTGCTTTCCCAGAGACGCAACATCTCATGGCGCTCGGCCACGGCAGAGCCTCTTGCCGAAAAGGCAATCGTTTAGCTCCTTCTCCCACAAGGAAGGGCCCAGCCCTGAAAGCTCTTGCTGCTCTTCACCTACCCTTGGCACACTATCTACAGGCACAACAGCAGTGGGGATCTGTGCTTTCCCAGAGACGCAACATCTCATGGCGCTCGGCCGCGGCAGAGCCTCCTGCCTAAAAGGCAAACGTCCGGCTCCTTCTCCCACAAGGAAGGGCCCAGCCCTGAAAGCTCTTGCTGCTCTTCACAGTGCCTTGGCGCCCTATCTACAGGCACAACAGCACTGGGGATCTGTGGTTTCCCAGAGACGCAACATCTCATGGCGCTCGGCCGCAGCAGCGCCTCTTGCCGAAAAGGCAAACGTCCGGCTCCTTCTCCCACAAGGAAGGGCCCAGCCCTGAAAGGTCTTGCTGCTCTTCATGGTGCCTTGGCGCTCTATCTACAGGCACAACAGCAGTGGGGATCTGTGCTTTCCCAGAGATGCAACATCTCATGGCGCTCGGCCACGGCAGTACGTCTTGCCGAAAAGGCAAACGTCCGGCTCCTTCTCCCACAAGGAAGGGCCCAGCCCTGAAAGCTCTTGCTGCTCTTCACGCTGCCTTGGCTCCGTGTCTACAGCACAGCAGCAGTGGGGGTCTGTGCTTTCCCAGAGACGCAACATCTCATGGCGCTCGGCCGCGGCAGAGCCTCTTGCCAAAAAGGCAAACGTAAGGCTCCTTCTCCCACAAGGAAGGGCCCAGCCCTCAAAGCTCTTGCTGCTCTTCACGGTGCCTTGGTGCCCTGTCTACAGCACAGCAGCAGTGGGGATCTGTGCTTTCCCAGAGACGCAACATCTCATGGCGCTCGGCCGCGGCAGAGCCTCTTGCCGAAAAGGCAAACGTCCTGCTCCTTCTCCCACAAGGAAGGGCCCAGCCCTGAAAGCTCTTGCTGCTCTTCACGGTGCCTTGGCGCCCAATCAACAGGCACAACAGCAGTGGGGATCTGTGCTTTCCCAGAGACGCAACATCTCATGGCGCTCGGCCGCGGCAGAGCCTCCTGCCGAAAAGGCAAACGTCCGGCTCCTTCTCCCACAAGGAAGGGCCCAGCCCTGAAAGCTCTTGCTGCTCTTCACAGTGCCTTGGCGCCCTATCTACAGGCACAACAGCAGTGGGGATCTGTGCTTTCCCAGAGACGCAACATCTCATGGCGCTCGGCCGCGGCAGAGCCTCTTGCCGAAAAGGCAAACGTCCAACTCCTTCTCCCACAAGGAAGGGCCCAGCCCTGAAAGCTGTTGCTGCTCTTCACGGTGCCTTGGTGCCCTGTCTACAGGCACAACAGCAGTGGGGATCTGTGCTTTCCCAGAGACGCAACATCTCATGGCGCTCGGCCGCGGCAGTGCCTCTTGCCGAAAAGGCAAACGTCCGGCTCCTTCTCCCACAAGGAAGGGCCCAGCCTTCAAAGCTCTTGCTGCTCTTCACGGTGCCTTGGCGCCCTATCTACAGGCACAACAGCAGTGGGGATCTGTGCTTTCCCAGAGACGCAACATCTCATGGCGCTCGGCCGCAGCAGCGCCTCTTGCCGAAAAGGCAAACGTCCGGCTCCTTCTCCCACAAGGAAGGGCCCAGCCCTGAAAGCTCTTGCTGCTCTTCACGCTGCCTTGGCTCCGTGTCTACAGCACAACAGCAGTGGGGGTCTGTGCTTTCCCAGAGACGCAACATCTCATGGCGCTCGGCCGCGGCAGAGCCTCTTGCCGAAAAGGCAAACGTAAGGCTCCTTCTCCCACAAGGAAGGGCCCAGCCCTGAAAGCTCTTGCTGCTCTTCACGGTGCCTTGGTGCCCTGTCTACAGCACAGCAGCAGTGGGGATCTGTGCTTTCCCAGAGACGCAACATCTCATGGCGCTCGGCCGCGGCAGAGACTCTTGCCGAAAAGGCAAACGTCCTGCTCCTTCTCCCACAAGGAAGGGCCCAGCCCTGAAAGCTCTTGCTGCTCTTCACGGTGCCTTGGCGCCCTATCGACAGGCACAACATCAGTGGGGATCTGTGCTTTCCCAGAGACGCAAGATCTCATGGCGCTCGGCCGCGGCAGAGCCTCTTGCCGAAAAGGCAAACGTCCGGCTCCTTCTCCCACAAGGAAGGGCCCAGCCTTCAAAGATCTTGCTGCTCTTCACGGTGCCTTGGCGCCCTATCGACAGGCACAACAGCAGTGGGGATCTGTGCTTTCCCAGAGACGCAACATCTCGTGGCGCTCGGCCGCGGCAGCGCCTCTTGCCGAGAAGGCAAACGTCCGGCTCCTTCTCCAACAAGGAAGGGCCCAGCCCTGAAAGCTCTTGCTGCTCTTCACAGTGCCTTGGCGCCCTATCGACAGGCACAACAGCAGTGGGGATCTGTGGTTTCCCAGAGACGCAAGATCTCATGGCGCTCAGCCACGGCAGAGCCTCTTGCCAAAAAGGCAAACGTCCTGCTCCTTCTCCCACAAGGAAGGGCCCAGCCCTGAAAGCTCTTGCTGCTCTTCACGGTGCCTTGGCGCCCTATCTAGAGGCACAACAGCAGTGGGGATCTGTGCTTTCCCAGAGACGCAACATCTCATGGCGCTCGGCCGCGGCAGAGCCTCTTGCCGAAAAGGCAAACGTCCGGCTCCTTCTCCCACAAGGAAGGGCCCAGCCCTGAATGCTGTTGCTGCTCTTCACCTACCCTTGGCGCACTATCTACAGGCACAACAGCAGTGGGGATCTGTGCTTTCCCAGAGACGCAAGATCTCATGGCGCTCGGCCGCGGCAGAGCCTCTTGCCGAAAAGGCAAACGTCCGGCTCCTTCTCCCACAAGGAAGGGCCCAGCCCTGAAACCTCTTGATGCTCTTCACGGTGCCTTGGCGCCCTATCTACAGCCACCACAGCAGTGGGGATCTGTGCTTTCCCAGAGACGCAAGATCTCATGGCGCTCGGCCGCGGCAGCGCCTCTTGCCGAAAAGGCAAACGTCCTGCTCCTTCTCCCACAAGGAAGGGCCCAGCCCTGAAAGCTCTTGCTGCTCTTCACCTACCCTTGGCACACTATCTACAGGAACAACAGCAGTGGGGATCTGTGCTTTCCCAGAGACGCAACATCTCATGGCACTCGGCCACGGCAGAGCCTCTTGCACAAAAAGGCAAACGTCCGGCTCCTTCTCCCACAAGGAAGGGCCCAGCCCTGAAAGCTGTTGCTGCTCTTCACGGTGCCTTGGCGCCCTATCTACAGGCACAACAGCAGTGGGGATCTGTGCTTTCCCAGAGTCGCAACATCTCATGGCGCTCGGCCGCGGCAGAGCCTCTTGCCGAAAAGGCAAACGTCCGGCTCCTTCTCCCACAAGGAAGAGCCCAGCCCTGAAAGCTCTTGCTGCTCTTCACGGTGCCTTGGCGCCCTATCGACAGGCACAAGAGCAGTGGGGATCTGTGCTTTCCCAGAGACGCAACATCTCATGGCACTCGGCCACGTCAGAGCCTCGTGCCGAAAAGGCAAACGTCCTGCTCCTTCTCCCACAAGGAAGGGCCCAGCCCTGAAAGCTCTTGCTGCTCTTCACCTACCCTTGGCGCACTATCTACAGGCACAACAGCAGTGGGGATCTGTGCTTTCCCTGAGACGCAAGATCTCATGGCGCTCGGCTGCGGCAGAGCCTCTTGCCGAAAAGGCAAACGTCCGGCTCCTTCTCCCACAAGGAAGGGCCCAGCCCTCAAAGCTCTTGCTGCTCTTCACGGTGCCTTGGCGCCCAATCAACAGGCACAACAGCAGTGGGGATCTGTGCTTTCCCAGAGACGCAACATCTCATGGCGCTCGGCCGCGGCAGATCCTCCTGCCGAAAAGGCAAACGTCCGGCTCCTTCTCCCAGAAGGAAGGGCCCAGGCCTGAAAGCTCTTGCTGCTCTTCACAGTGCCTTGGCGCCCTATCTACAGGCACAACAGCAGTGGGGATCTGTGCTTTCCCAGAGACGCAAGATCTCATGGCGCTCGGCCGCGGCAGAGCCTCTTGCCGAAAAGGCAAACGTCCGGCTCCTTCTCCCACAAGGAAGGGCCCAGCCCTGAAAGCTCTTGCTGCTCTTCACGGTGCCTTGGCGCACTATCTACAGGCACAACAGCAGTGGGGATCTGTGCTTTCCCAGAGACGCAAGATCTCATGGCGCTCGGCCGCGGCAGAGCCTCTTGCCGAAAAGGCAAACGTCCGGCTCCTTCTCCCACAAGGAAGGGCACAGCCCTGAAAGCTCTTGCTGCTCTTCACCTACCCTTGGCGCCCAATCTACAGGCACAACAGCAGTGGGGATCTGTGCTTTCCCAGAGACGCAAGATCTCATGGCGCTCGGCCGCGGCAGAGCACTTGCCGAAAAGGCAAGCGTCCGGCTCCTTCTCCCACAAGGAAGGGCCCAGCCCTGAAACCTCTTGATGCTCTTCACGGTGCCTTGGCGCCCTATCTAGAGACACAACAGCAGTGGGGATCTGTGCTTTCCCAGAGACGCAAGATCTCATGGCGCTCGGCCGCGGCAGAGCCTCTTGCCGAAAAGGCAAACGTCCGGCTCCTTCTCCCACAAGGAAGAGCCCAGCCCTGAAAGCTCTTGCTGCTCTTCACGGTGCCTTGGCGCCCTATCTACAGGCACAACAGCAGTGGGGATCTGTGCTTTCCCAGAGACGCAACATCTCATGGCGCTCGGCCACGGCAGAGCCTCTTGCCGAAAAGGCAATCGTTTAGCTCCTTCTCCCACAAGGAAGGGCCCAGCCCTGAAACCTCTTGCTGCTCTTCACCTACCCTTGGCACACTATCTACAGGCACAACAGCAGTGGGGATCTGTGCTTTCCCAGAGACGCAACATCTCATGGCGCTCGGCCGCGGCAGAGCCTCCTGCCTAAAAGGCAAACGTCCGGCTCCTTCTCCCACAAGGAAGGGCCCAGCCCTGAAAGCTCTTGCTGCTCTTCACAGTGCCTTGGCGCCCTATCTACAGGCACAACAGCACTGGGGATCTGTGGTTTCCCAGAGACGCAACATCTCATGGCGCTCGGCCGCAGCAGAGCCTCTTGCCGAAAAGGCAAACGTCCGGCTCCTTCTCCCACAAGGAAGGGCCCAGCCCTGAAAGCTGTTGCTGCTCTTCACGGTGCCTTGGCGCACTATCTACAGCCACAACAGCAGTGGGGATCTGTGCTTTCCCAGAGACACAAGATCTCATGGCGCTCGGCCGCGGCAGAGCCTCTTGCCGAGAAGGCAAACGTCCGGCTCCTTCTCCCACAAGGAAGGGCCCAGGCCTGAAAGCTCTTGCTGCTCTTCACCTACTCTTGGCGAACTATCTACAGGCACAAAAGCAGTGGGGATCTGTGCTTTCCCAGAGACGCAACATCTCATGGCGCTCGGCCGCAGCAGCGCCTCTTGCCGAAAAGGCAAACGTCCGGCTCCTTCTCCCACAAGGAAGGGCCCAGCCCTGAAAGGTCTTGCTGCTCTTCATGGTGCCTTGGCGCTCTATCTACAGGCACAACAGCAGTGGGGATCTGTGCTTTCCCAGAGATGCAACATCTCATGGCGCTCGGCCACGGCAGTACGTCTTGCCGAAAAGGCAAACGTCCGGCTCCTTCTCCCACAAGGAAGGGCCCAGCCCTCAAAGCTCTTGCTGCTCTTCACGGTGCCTTGGCGCCCAATCAACAGGCACAACAGCAGTGGGGATCTGTGCTTTCCCAGAGACGCAACATCTCATGGCGCTCGGCCGCGGCAGAGCCTCCTGCCGAAAAGGCAAACGTCCGGCTCCATCTCCCACAAGGAAGGGCCCAGCCCTGAAAGCTCTTGCTGCTCTTCACAGTGCCTTGGCGCCCTATCTACAGGCACAACAGCAGTGGGGATCTGTGCTTTCCCAGAGACGCAAGATCTCATGGTGCTCGGCCGCGGCAGAGCCTCTTGCCGAAAAGGCAAACATCCAACTCCTTCTCCCACAAGGAAGGGCCCAGCCCTGAAAGGTGTTGCTGCTCTTCACGGTGCCTTGGTGCCCTGTCTACAGGCACAGCAGCAGTGGGGATCTGTGCTTTCCCAGAGACGCAACATCTCATGGCGCTCGGCCGCGGCAGCGCCTCTTGCCGAAAAGGCAAACGTCCGGCTCCTTCTCCCACAAGGAAGGGCCCAGCCTTCAAAGCTCTTGCTGCTCTTCACGGTGCCTTGGCGCCCTATCTACAGGCACAACAGCAGTGGGGATCTGTGCTTTCCCAGAGACGCAACATCTCATGGCGCTCGGCCGCAGCAGCGCCTCTTGCCGAAAAGGCAAACGTCCGGCTCCTTCTCCCACAAGGAAGGGCCCAGCCCTGAAAGGTCTTGCTGCTCTTCATGGTGCCTTGGCGCCCTATCTACAGGCACAACAGCAGTGGGGATCTGTGCTTTCCCAGAGATGCAACATCTCATGGCGCTCGGCCACGGCAGTACGTCTTGCCGAAAAGGCAAACGTCCTGCTCCTTCTCCCACAAGGAAGGGCCCAGCCCTGAAAGCTCTTGCTGCTCTTCACGGTGCCTTGGCGCCCTATCGACAGGCACAACAGCAGTGGGGATCTGTGCTTTCCCAGAGATGCAACATCTCATGGCGCTCGGCCACGGCAGTACGTCTTGCCGAAAAGGCAAACGTCCGGCTCCTTCTCCCACAAGGAAGGGCCCAGCCCTCAAAGCTGTTGCTGCTCTTCACGCTGCCTTGGCTCCGTGTCTACAGCACAGCAGCAGTGGGGATCTGTGCTTTCCCAGAGACGCAACATCTCATGGCGCTCGGCCGCGGCAGAGCCTCTTGCCGAAAAGGCAAACGTAAGGCTCCTTCTCCCACAAGGAAGGGCCCAGCCCTCAAAGCTCTTGCTGCTCTTCACGGTGCCTTGGTGCCCTGTCTACAGCACAGCAGCAGTGGGGATCTGTGCTTTCCCAGAGACGCAACATATCATGGCGCTCGGCCGCGGCAGAGCCTCTTGCCGAAAAGGCAAACGTCCGGCTCCTTCTCCCACAAGGAAGGGCCCAGCCCTGAAAGCTCTTGCTGCTCTTCACGGTGCCTTGGCGCCCTATCGACAGGCACAACAGCAGTGGGGATCTGTGCTTTCCCAGAGACGCAACATCTCATGGCGCTCGGCCACGTCAGAGCCTCGTGCCGAAAAGGCAAACGTCCTGCTCCTTCTCCCACAAGGAAGGGCCCAGCCCTGAAAGCTCTTGCTGCTCTTCACCTACCCTTGGCGCACTATCTACAGGCACAACAGCAGTGGGGATCTGTGCTTTCCCTGAGACGCAAGATCTCATGGCGCTCGGCTGCGGCAGAGCCTCTTGCCGAAAAGGCAAACGTCCGGCTCCTTCTCCCACAAGGAAGGGCCCAGCCCTCAAAGCTCTTGCTGCTCTTCACGGTGCCTTGGCGCCCAATCAACAGGCACAACAGCAGTGGGGATCTGTGCTTTCCCAGAGACGCAACATCTCATGGCGCTCGGCCGCGGCAGATCCTCCTGCCGAAAAGGCAAACGTCCGGCTCCTTCTCCCACAAGGAAGGGCCCAGGCCTGAAAGCTCTTGCTGCTCTTCACAGTGCCTTGGCGCCCTATCTACAGGCACAACAGCAGTGGGGATCTGTGCTTTCCCAGAGACGCAAGATCTCATGGCGCTCGGCCGCGGCAGAGCCTCTTGCCGAAAAGGCAAACGTCCGGCTCCTTCTCCCACAAGGAAGGGCCCAGCCCTGAAAGCTCTTGCTGCTCTTCACGGTGCCTTGGCGCACTATCTACAGGCACAACAGCAGTGGGGATCTGTGCTTTCCCAGAGACGCAAGATCTCATGGCGCTCGGCCGCGGCAGAGCCTCTTGCCGAAAAGGCAAACGTCCGGCTCCTTCTCCCACAAGGAAGGGCACAGCCCTGAAAGCTCTTGCTGCTCTTCACCTACCCTTGGCGCCCAATCTACAGGCACAACAGCAGTGGGGATCTGTGCTTTCCCAGAGACGCAAGATCTCATGGCGCTCGGCCGCGGCAGAGCACTTGCCGAAAAGGCAAGCGTCCGGCTCCTTCTCCCACAAGGAAGGGCCCAGCCCTGAAAGCTCTTGCTGCTCTTCACGGTGCCTTGGCGCCCTATCTAGAGACACAACAGCAGTGGGGATCTGTGCTTTCCCAGAGACGCAAGATCTCATGGCGCTCGGCCGCGGCAGAGCCTCTTGCCGAAAAGGCAAACGTCCGGCTCCTTCTCCCACAAGGAAGAGCCCAGCCCTGAAAGCTCTTGCTGCTCTTCACGGTGCCTTGGCGCCCTATCTACAGGCACAACAGCAGTGGGGATCTGTGCTTTCCCAGAGACGCAACATCTCATGGCGCTCGGCCGCGGCAGAGCCTCTTGCCGAAAAGGCAATCGTTTAGCTCCTTCTCCCACAAGGAAGGGCCCAGCCCTGAAAGCTCTTGCTGCTCTTCACCTACCCTTGGCACACTATCTACAGGCACAACAGCAGTGGGGATCTGTGCTTTCCCAGAGACGCAACATCTCATGGCGCTCGGCCGCGGCAGAGCCTCCTGCCTAAAAGGCAAACGTCCGGCTCCTTCTCCCACAAGGAAGGGCCCAGCCCTGAAAGCTCTTGCTGCTCTTCACAGTGCCTTGGCGCCCTATCTACAGGCACAACAGCACTGGGGATCTGTGCTTTCCCAGAGACACAAGATCTCATGGCGCTCGGCCGCGGCAGAGCCTCTTGCCGAGAAGGCAAACGTCCGGCTCCTTCTCCCACAAGGAAGGGCCCAGGCCTGAAAGCTCTTGCTGCTCTTCACCTACTCTTGGCGAACTATCTACAGGCACAAAAGCAGTGGGGATCTGTGCTTTCCCAGAGACGCAACATCTCATGGCGCTCGGCCGCAGCAGCGCCTCTTGCCGAAAAGGCAAACGTCCGGCTCCTTCTCCCACAAGGAAGGGCCCAGCCCTGAAAGGTCTTGCTGCTCTTCATGGTGCCTTGGCGCTCTATCTACAGGCACAACAGCAGTGGGGATCTGTGCTTTCCCAGAGATGCAACATCTCATGGCGCTCGGCCACGGCAGTACGTCTTGCCGAAAAGGCAAACGTCCGGCTCCTTCTCCCACAAGGAAGGGCCCAGCCCTCAAAGCTCTTGCTGCTCTTCACGGTGCCTTGGCGCCCAATCAACAGGCACAACAGCAGTGGGGATCTGTGCTTTCCCAGAGACGCAACATCTCATGGCGCTCGGCCGCGGCAGAGCCTCCTGCCGAAAAGGCAAACGTCCTGCTCCATCTCCCACAAGGAAGGGCCCAGCCCTGAAAGCTCTTGCTGCTCTTCACAGTGCCTTGGCGCCCTATCTACAGGCACAACAGCAGTGGGGATCTGTGCTTTCCCAGAGACGCAACATCTCATGGCGCTCGGCCGCGGCAGAGCCTCTTGCCGAAAAGGCAAACATCCAACTCCTTCTCCCACAAGGAAGGGCCCAGCCCTGAAAGGTGTTGCTGCTCTTCACGGTGCCTTGGTGCCCTGTCTACAGGCACAGCAGCAGTGGGGATCTGTGCTTTCCCAGAGACGCAACATCTCATGGCGCTCGGCCGCGGCAGCGCCTCTTGCCGAAAAGGCAAACGTCCGGCTCCTTCTCCCACAAGGAAGGGCCCAGCCTTCAAAGCTCTTGCTGCTCTTCACGGTGCCTTGGCGCCCTATCTACAGGCACAACAGCAGTGGGGATCTGTGCTTTCCCAGAGACGCAACATCTCATGGCGCTCGGCCGCAGCAGCGCCTCTTGCCGAAAAGGCAAACGTCCGGCTCCTTCTCCCACAAGGAAGGGCCCAGCCCTGAAAGGTCTTGCTGCTCTTCATGGTGCCTTGGCGCCCTATCGACAGGCACAACAGCAGTGGGGATCTGTGCTTTCCCAGAGATGCAACATCTCATGGCGCTCGGCCACGGCAGTACGTCTTGCCGAAAAGGCAAACGTCCTGCTCCTTCTCCCACAAGGAAGGGCCCAGCCCTGAAAGCTCTTGCTGCTCTTCACGGTGCCTTGGCGCCCTATCGACAGGCACAACAGCAGTGGGGATCTGTGCTTTCCCAGATACGCAACATCTCATGGCGCTCGGCCGCGGCAGCGCCTCTTGCCGAGAAGGCAAACGTCCGGCTCCTTCTCCCACAAGGAAGGGCCCAGCCCTGAAAGCTCTTGCTGCTCTTCACAGTGCCTTGGCGCCCTATCGACAGGCACAACAGCAGTGGGAATCTGTGCTTTCCCAGAGACGCAACATCTCATGGCGCTCGGCCGCGGCAGAGCCTCTTGCCGAAAAGGCAAATGTCCGGCTCCTTCTCCCACAAGGAAGGGCCCAGCCCTGAAAGCTCTTGCTGCTCTTCATGGTGCCTTGGCGCCCTATCTACAGGCACAACAGCAGTGGGGATCTGTGCTTTCCCAGAGATGCAACATCTCATGGCGCTCGGCCACGGCAGTACGTCTTGCCGAAAAGGCAAACGTCCGGCTCCTTCTCCCACAAGGAAGGGCCCAGCCCTCAAAGCTGTTGCTGCTCTTCACGCTGCCTTGGCTCCGTGTCTACAGCACAGCAGCAGTGGGGATCTGTGCTTTCCCAGAGACGCAACATCTCATGGCGCTCGGCCGCGGCAGAGCCTCTTGCCGAAAAGGCAAACGTAAGGCTCCTTCTCCCACAAGGAAGGGCCCACCCCTGAAAGCTCTTGCTGCTCTTCACGGTGCCTTGGTGCCCTGTCTACAGCACAGCAGCAGTGGGGATCTGTGCTTTCCCAGAGACGCAACATATCATGGCGCTCGGCCGCGGCAGAGCCTCTTGCCGAAAAGGCAAACGTCCTGCTCCTTCTCCCACAAGGAAGGGCCCAGCCCTGAAACCTCTTGCTGCTCTTCACGGTGCCTTGGTGCCCTGTCTACAAGCACAGCAGCAGTGGGGATCTGTGCTTTCCCAGAGACGCAACATCTCATGGCGCTCGGCCGCGGCAGCGCCTCTTGCCGAAAAGGCAAACGTCCGGCTCCTTCTCCCACAAGGAAGGGCCCAGCCTTCAAAGCTCTTGCTGCTCTTCACGGTGCCTTGGCGCCCTATCTACAGGCACAACAGCAGTGGGGATCTGTGCTTTCCCAGAGACGCAACATCTCATGGCGCTCGGCCGCAGCAGCGCCTCTTGCCGAAAAGGCAAACGTCCGGCTCCTTCTCCCACAAGGAAGGGCCCAGCCCTGAAAGCTCTTGCTGCTCTTCATGGTGCCTTGGCGCCCTATCTACAGGCACAACAGCAGTGGGGATCTGTGCTTTCCCAGAGATGCAACATCTCATGGCGCTCGGCCACGGCAGTACGTCTTGCGAAAAGGCAAACGTCCGGCTCCTTCTCCCACAAGGAAGGGCCCAGCCCTCAAAGCTGTTGCTGCTCTTCACGCTGCCTTGGCTCCGTGTCTACAGGCACAACAGCAGTGGGGATCTGTGCTTTCCCAGAGATGCAACATCTCATGGCGCTCGGCCGCGGCAGAGCCTCTTGCCGAAAAGGCAAACGTCCGGCTCCTTCTCCCACAAGGAAGGGCCCAGCCCTGAAAGCTCTTGCTGCTCTTCACGGTGCCTTGGTGCCCTGTCTACAGCACAGCAGCAGTGGGGATCTGTGCTTTCCCAGAGACGCAACATCTCATGGCGCTCGGCCGCGGCAGAGCCTCTTGCCGAGAAGGCAAACGTCCGGCTCCTTCTCCCACAAGGAAGGGCCCAGCCCTGAAAGCTCTTGCTGCTCTTCACGGTGCCTTGGCGCCCTATCTACAGGCACAACAGCAGTGGGGATCTGTGCTTTCCCAGAGACGCAACATCTCATGGCGCTCGGCCGCGGCAGAGCCTCTTGCCGAGAAGGCAAACGTCCGGCTCCTTCTCCCACAAGGAAGGGCCCAGCCCTCAAAGCTGTTGCTGCTCTTCACGCTGCCTTGGCTCCGTGTCTACAGGCACAACAGCAGTGGGGATCTGTGCTTTCCCAGAGATGCAACATCTCATGGCGCTCGGCCGCGGCAGAGCCTCTTGCCGAAAAGGCAAACGTCCGGCTCCTTCTCCCACAAGGAAGGGCCCAGCCCTGAAAGCTCTTGCTGCTCTTCACGGTGCCTTGGTGCCCTGTCTACAGCACAGCAGCAGTGGGGATCTGTGCTTTCCCAGAGACGCAACATCTCATGGCGCTCGGCCGCGGCAGAGCCTCTTGCCGAGAAGGCAAACGTCCGGCTCCTTCTCCCACAAGGAAGGGCCCAGCCCTGAAAGCTCTTGCTGCTCTTCACGGTGCCTTGGCGCCCTATCTACAGGCACAACAGCAGTGGGGATCTGTGCTTTCCCAGAGACGCAACATCTCATGGCGCTCGGCCGCGGCAGAGCCTCTTGCCGAAAAGGCAAACGTCCGGCTCCTTCTCCCACAAGGAAGGGCCCAGCCCTGAAAGCTCTTGCTGCTCTTCACGGTGCCTTGGCGCCCTATCTACAGGCACAACAGCAGTGGGGATCTGTGCTTTCCCAGAGACGCAACATCTCATGGCGCTCGGCCGCGGCAGAGCCTCTTGCCGAAAAGGCAAACGTCCTGCTTCTTCTCCCACAAGGAAGGGCCCAGCCCTGAAAGCTCTTGCTGCTCTTCACAGTGCCTTGGCGCCCTATCGACAGGCACAACAGCAGTGGGGATCTGTGGTTTCCCAGAGACGCAACATCTCATGGCGCTCAGCCACGGCAGAGCCTCTTGCCGAAAAGGCAAACGTCCTGCTCCTTCTCCCACAAGGAAGGGCCCAGCCCTGAAAGCTCTTGCTGCTCTTCACGGTGCCTTGGCGCCCTATCGACAGGCACAACAGCAGTGGGGATCTGTGGTTTCCCAGAGACGCAACATCTCATGGCGCTCAGCCACGGCAGAGCCTCTTGCCAAAAAGGCAAACGTCCTGCTCCTTCTCCCACAAGGAAGGGCCCAGCCCTGAAAGCTCTTGCTGCTCTTCACGGTGCCTTGGCGCCCTATCTACAGGCACAACAGCAGTGGGGATCTGTGCTTTCCCAGAGACGCAACATCTCATGGCGCTCGGCCGCGGCAGAGCCTCTTGCCGAAAAGGCAAACGTCCGGCTCCTTCTCCCACAAGGAAGGGCCCAGCCCTGAAAGCTGTTGCTGCTCTTCACCTACCCTTGGCGCACTATCTACAGGCACAACAGCAGTGGGGATCTGTGCTTTCCCAGAGACGCAAGATCTCATGGCGCTCGGCCGCGGCAGAGCCTCTTGCCGAAAAGGCAAACGTCCGGCTCCTTCTCCCACAAGGAAGGGCCCAGCCCTGAAAACTCTTGATGCTCTTCACGGTGCCTTGGCGCCCTATCTACAGCCACCACAGCAGTGGGGATCTGTGCTTTCCCAGAGACGCAAGATCTCATGGCGCTCGGCCGCGGCAGCGCCTCTTGCCGAAAAGGCAAACGTCCTGCTCCTTCTCCCACAAGGAAGGGCCCAGCCCTGAAAGCTCTTGCTGCTCTTCACAGTGCCTTGGCGCCCTATCTACAGGCACAACAGCAGTGGGGATCTGTGCTTTCCCAGAGACGCAAGATCTCATGGCGCTCGGCCGCGGCAGAGCCTCTTGCCGAAAAGGCAAACGTCCATCTCCTTCTCCCACAAGGAAGGGCCCAGCCCTGAAAGCTCTTGCTGCTCTTCACGGTGCCTTGGTGCCCTGTCTACAGGCACAGCAGCAGTGGGGATCTGTGCTTTCCCAGAGACGCAACATCTCATGGCGCTCGGCCGCGGCAGCGCCTCTTGCCGAAAAGGCAAACGTCCAGCTCCTTCTCCCACAAGGAAGGGCCCAGCCTTCAAAGCTCTTGCTGCTCTTCACGGTGCCTTGGCGCCCTATCTACAGGCACAACAGCAGTGGGGATCTGTGCTTTCCCAGAGACGCAACATCTCATGGCGCTCGGCCGCAGCAGCGCCTCTTGCCGAAAAGGCAAACGTCCGGCTCCTTCTCCCACAAGGAAGGGCCCAGCCCTGAAAGGTCTTGCTGCTCTTCATGGTGCCTTGGCGCCCTATCTACAGGCACAACAGCAGTGGGGATCTGTGCTTTCCCAGAGATGCAACATCTCATGGCGCTCGGCCACGGCAGTACGTCTTGCCGAAAAGGCAAACGTCCGGCTCCTTCTCCCACAAGGAAGGGCCCAGCCCTCAAAGCTCTTGCTGCTCTTCACGGTGCCTTGGTGCCCTGTCTACAGCACAGCAGCAGTGGGGATCTGTGCTTTCCCAGAGACGCAACATATCATGGCGCTCGGCCGCGGCAGAGACTCTTGCCGAAAAGGCAAACGTCCGGCTCCTTCTCCCACAAGGAAGGGCCCAGCCCTGAAAGCTCTTGCTGCTCTTCACGGTGCCTTGGCGCCCTATCTACAGGCACAACATCAGTGGGGATCTGTGCTTTCCCAGAGACGCAACATCTCATGGCGCTCGGCCGCGGCAGAGCCTCTTGCCGAAAAGGCAAACGTCCGGCTCCTTCTCCCACAAGGAAGGGCCCAGCCCTGAAAGCTCTTGCTGCTCTTCACGGTGCCTTGGCGTCCTATCGACAGGCACAACAGCAGTGGGGATCTGTGCTTTCCCAGAGACGCAACATCTCATGGCGCTCGGCCGCGGCAGCGCCTCTTGCCGAGAAGGCAAACGTCCGGCTCCTTCTCCCACAAGGAAGGGCCCAGCCCTGAAAGCTCTTGCTGCTCTTCACGGTGCCTTGGCGCCCTATCTACAGGCACAACAGCAGTGGGGATCTGTGCTTTCCCAGAGACGCAAGATCTCATGGCGCTCGGCCGCGGCAGAGCCTCTTGCCGAAAAGGCAAACGTCCGGCTCCTTCTCCCACAAGGAAGGGCCCAGCCCTGAAAGCTCTTGCTGCTCTTCACGGTGCCTTGGCGCCCTATCTACAGGCACAGCAGCAGTGGGGATCTGTGCTTTCCCAGAGACGCAACATCTCATGGCGCTCGGCCGCGGCAGAGCCTCTTGCCGAAAAGGCAAACGTCCGGCTCATTCTCCCACAAGGAAGGGCCCAGCCCTGAAAGCTCTTGCTGCTCTTCACGGTGCCTTGGCGCCCTATCGACAGGCACAACAGCAGTGGGGATCTGTGCTTTCCCAGAGACGCAACATCTCATGGCGCTCGGCCGCGGCAGCGCCTCCTGCCGAGAAGGCAAACGTCCTGCTTCTTCTCCCACAAGGAAGGGCCCAGCCCTGAAAGCTCTTGCTGCTCTTCACAGTGCCTTGGCGCCCTATCGACAGGCACAACAGCAGTGGGGATCTGTGGTTTCCCAGAGACGCAACATCTCATGGCGCTCAGCCACGGCAGAGCCTCTTGCCAAAAGGGCAAACGTCCTGCTCCTTCTCCCACAAGGAAGGGCCCAGCCCTGAAAGCTCTTGCTGCTCTTCACGGTGCCTTGGCGCCCTATCTAGAGGCACAACAGCAGTGGGGATCTGTGCTTTCCCAGAGACGCAACATCTCATGGCGCTCGGCCGCGGCAGAGCCTCTTGCCGAAAAGGCAAACGTCCGGCTCCTTCTCCCACAAGGAAGGGCCCAGCCCTGAAAGCTGTTGCTGCTCTTCACCTACCCTTGGCGCACTATCTACAGGCACAACAGCAGTGGGGATCTGTGCTTTCCCAGAGACGCAAGATCTCATGGCGCTCGGCCGCGGCAGAGCCTCTTGCCGAAAAGGCAAACGTCCGGCTCCTTCTCCCACAAGGAAGGGCCCAGCCCTGAAACCTCTTGATGCTCTTCACGGTGCCTTGGCGCCCTATCTACAGCCACCACAGCAGTGGGGATCTGTGCTTTCCCAGAGACGCAACATCTCATGGCGCTCGGCCGCGGCAGCGCCTCTTGCCGAAAAGGCAAACGTCCTGCTCCTTCTCCCACAAGGAAGGGCCCAGCCCTGAAAGCTCTTGCTGCTCTTCACCTACCCTTGGCGCCCTATCTACAGGCACAACAGCAGTGGGGATCTGTGCTTTCCCAGAGACGCAAGATCTCATGGCGCTCGGCCGCGGCAGAGCCTCTTGCCGAAAAGGCAAACGTCCATCTCCTTCTCCCACAAGGAAGGGCCCAGCCCTGAAAGCTCTTGCTGCTCTTCACGGTGCCTTGGTGCCCTGTCTACAGGCACAGCAGCAGTGGGGATCTGTGCTTTCCCAGAGACGCAACATCTCATGGCGCTCGGCCGCGGCAGCGCCTCTTGCCGAAAAGGCAAACGTCCGGCTCCTTCTCCCACAAGGAAGGGCCCAGCCTTCAAAGCTCTTGCTGCTCTTCACGGTGCCTTGGCGCCCTATCTACAGGCACAACAGCAGTGGGGATCTGTGCTTTCCCAGAGACGCAACATCTCATGGCGCTCGGCCGCAGCAGCGCCTCTTGCCGAAAAGGCAAACGTCCGAATCCTTCTCCCACAAGGAAGGGCCCAGCCCTGAAAGGTCTTGCTGCTCTTCATGGTGCCTTGGCGCCCTATCTACAGGCACAACAGCAGTGGGGATCTGTGCTTTCCCAGAGATGCAACATCTCATGGCGCTCGGCCACGGCAGTACGTCTTGCCGAAAAGGCAAACGTCCGGCTCCTTCTCCCACAAGGAAGGGCCCAGCCCTCAAAGCTCTTGCTGCTCTTCACGGTGCCTTGGTGCCCTGTCTACAGCACAGCAGCAGTGGGGATCTGTGCTTTCCCAGAGACGCAACATATCATGGCGCTCGGCCGCGGCAGAGACTCTTGCCGAAAAGGCAAACGTCCGGCTCCTTCTCCCACAAGGAAGGGCCCAGCCCTGAAAGCTCTTGCTGCTCTTCACGGTGCCTTGGCGCCCTATCTACAGGCACAACATCAGTGGGGATCTGTGCTTTCCCAGAGACGCAAGATCTCATGGCGCTCGGCCGCGGCAGAGCCTCTTGCCGAAAAGGCAAACGTCCGGCTCCTTCTCCCACAAGGAAGGGCCCAGCCCTGAAAGCTCTTGCTGCTCTTCACGGTGCCTTGGCGCCCTATCGACAGGCACAACAGCAGTGGGGATCTGTGCTTTCCCAGAGACGCAACATCTCATGGCGCTCGGCCGCGGCAGCGCCTCTTGCCGAGAAGGCAAACGTCCGGCTCCTTCTCCCACAAGGAAGGGCCCAGCCCTGAAAGCTCTTGCTGCTCTTCACAGTGCCTTGGCGCCCTATCGACAGGCACAACAGCAGTGGGGATCTGTGGTTTCCCAGAGACGCAACATCTCATGGCGCTCAGCCACGGCAGAGCCTCTTGCCAAAAAGGCAAACGTCCTGCTCCTTCTCCCACAAGGAAGGGCCCATCCCTGAAAGCTCTTGCTGCTCTTCACGGTGCCTTGGCGCCCTATCTACAGGCACAACAGCAGTGGGGATCTGTGCTTTCCCAGAGACGCAACATCTCATGGCGCTCGGCCGCGGCAGAGCCTCTTGCCGAAAAGGCAAACGTCCGGCTCCTTCTCCCACAAGGAAGGGCCCAACCCTGAAAGCTGTTGCTGCTCTTCACCTACCCTTGGCGCACTATCTACAGGCACAACAGCAGTGGGGATCTGTGCTTTCCCAGAGACGCAACATCTCATGGCGCTCGGCCGCGGCAGCGCCTCTTGCCGAAAAGGCAAACGTCCTGCTCCTTCTCCCACAAGGAAGGGCCCAGCCCTGAAAGCTCTTGCTGCTCTTCACGGTGCCTTGGCGCCCAATCAACAGGCACAACAGCAGTGGGGATCTGTGCTTTCCCAGAGACGCAACATCTCATGGCGCTCGGCCGCGGCAGAGCCTCTTGCCGAAAAGGCAAACGTCCGGCTCCTTCTCCCACAAGGAAGGGCCCAGCCCTGAAACCTCTTGATGCTCTTCACGGTGCCTTGGCGCCCTATCTACAGCCACCACAGCAGTGGGGATCTGTGCTTTCCCAGAGACGCAAGATCTCATGGCGCTCGGCCGCGGCAGCGCCTCTTGCCGAAAAGGCAAACGTCCTGCTCCTTCTCCCACAAGGAAGGGCCCAGCCCTGAAACCTCTTGCTGCTCTTCACGGTGCCTTGGCGCCCAATCAACAGGCACAACAGCAGTGGGGATCTGTGCTTTCCCAGAGACGCAACATCTCATGGCGCTCGGCCGCGGCAGAGCCTCCTGCCGAAAAGGCAAACGTCCGGCTCCTTCTCCCACAAGGAAGGGCCCAGCCCTGAAAGCTCTTGCTGCTCTTCACAGTGCCTTGGCGCCCTATCTACAGGCACAACAGCAGTGGGGATCTGTGCTTTCCCAGAGACGCAACATCTCATGGCGCTCGGCCGCGGCAGAGCCTCTTGCCGAAAAGGCAAACGTCCATCTCCTTCTCCCACAAGGAAGGGCCCAGCCCTGAAAGCTCTTGCTGCTCTTCACGGTGCCTTGGTGCCCTGTCTACAGGCACAACAGCAGTGGGGATCTGTGCTTTCCCAGAGACGCAACATCTCATGGCGCTCGGCCGCGGCAGCGCCTCTTGCCGAAAAGGCAAACGTCCGGCTCCTTCTCCCACAAGGAAGGGCCCAGCCTTCAAAGCTCTTGCTGCTCTTCACGGTGCCTTGGCGCCCTATCTACAGGCACAACAGCAGTGGGGATCTGTGCTTTCCCAGAGACGCAACATCTCATGGCGCTCGGCCGCAGCAGCGCCTCTTGCCGAAAAGGCAAACGTCCGGCTCCTTCTCCCACAAGGAAGGGCCCAGCCCTGAAAGGTCTTGCTGCTCTTCATGGTGCCTTGGCGCCCTATCTACAGGCACAACAGCAGTGGGGATCTGTGCTTTCCCAGAGACGCAACAACTCATGGCGCTCGACCGCGGCAGAGCCTCTTGCCGAAAAGGCAAACGTCCGGCTCCTTCTCCCACAAGGAAGGGCCCAGCCCTGAAAGCTCTTGGTGCTCTTCACAGTGCCTTGGCGCCCTATCTACAGGCACAACATCAGTGGGGATCTGTGCTTTCCCAGAGACGCAACATCTCATGGCGCTCGGCCGCGGCAGAGCCTCTTGCCGAAAAGGCAAACGTCCGGCTCCTTCTCCCACAAGGAAGGGCCCAGCCCTGAAAGCTCTTGCTGCTCTTCACGGTGCCTTGGCGCCCTATCGACAGGCACAACAGCAGTGGGGATCTGTGCTTTCCCAGAGACGCAACATCTCATGGCGCTCGGCCGCGGCAGAGCCTCTTGCCGAAAAGGCAAACGTCCGGCTCCTTCTCCCACAAGAAAGGGCCCAGCCCTGAAAGCTCTTGCTGCTCTTCACGGTGCCTTGGCACCCTATCTACAGGCACAACAGCAGTGGGGATCTGTGCTTTCCCAGAGACGCAAGATCTCATGGCGCTCGGCCGCGGCAGAGCCTCTTGCCGAAAAGGCAAACGTCCTGCTCCTTCTCCCACAAGGAAGGGCCCAGCCCTGAAAGCTCTTGCTGCTCTTCACGGTTCCTTGGCGCCCTATCTACAGGCACAACAGCAGTGGGGATCTGTGCTTTCCCAGAGACGCAAGATCTCATGGCGCTCGGCCGCGGCAGAGCCTCTTGCCTAAAAGGCAAACGTCCTGCTCCTTCTCCCACAAGGAAGGGCCCAGCCCTGAAAGCTCGTGCTGCTCTTCACGGTTCCTTGGCGCCCTATCTACAGGCACAACAGCAGTGGGGATCTGTGCTTTCCCAGAGACGCAACATCTCATGGCGCTCGGCCGCGGCAGAGCCTCTTGCCGAAAAGGCAAACGTCCTGCTCCTTCTCCCACAAGGAAGGGCCCAGCCCTGAAAGCTCTTGCTGCTCTTCACGGTTCCTTGGCGCCCTATCTACAGGCACAACAGCAGTGGGGATCTGTGCTTTCCCAGAGACGCAACATCTCATGGCGCTCGGCCGCGGCAGAGCCTCTTGCCGAAAAGGCAAACGTCCGGCTCCTTCTCCAAAAAGGAAGGGCCCAGCCCTGAAAGCCGTTGTTGCTCTTCACGGTGCCTTGGCACCCTATCTACAGGCACAACAGCAGTGGGGATCTGTGCTTTCCCAGAGACGCAACATCTCATGGCGCTCGGCCGCGGCAGAGCCTCTTGCCGAAAAGGCAAACGTCCGGCTCCTTCTCCCACCAGAAAGGGCCCAGCCCTGAAAGCTCTTGCTGCTCTTCACGGTGCCTTGGCGCCCTATCTACAGGCACAACAGTAGTGGGGATGTGTGCTTTCCCAGAGACGCAACATCTCATGGCGCTCGGCCGCGGCAGAGCCTCTTGCCGAAAAGGCAAACGTCCGGCTCCTTCTCCAAAAAGGAAGGGCCCAGCCCTGAAAGCCGTTGTTGCTCTTCACGGTGCCTTGGCACCCTATCTACAGGCACAACAGCAGTGGGGATCTGTGCTTTCCCAGAGACGCAAGATCTCATGGCGCTCGGCCGCGGCAGAGCCTCTTGCCGAAAAGGCAAACGTCCTGCTCCTTCTCCCACAAGGAAGGGCCCAGCCCTGAAAGCTCTTGCTGCTCTTCACGGTTCCTTGGCACCCTATCTACAGGCACAACAGCAGTGGGGATCTGTGCTTTCCCAGAGACGCAAGATCTCATGGCGCTCGGCCGCGGCAGAGCCTCTTGCCGAAAAGGCAAACGTAAGGCTCCTTCTCCCACAAGGAAGGGCCCAGCCCTGAAAGCTCTTGCTGCTCTTCACGGTGCCTTGGTGCCCTGTCTACAGCACAGCAGCAGTGGGGATCTGTGCTTTCCCAGAAACGCAACATCTCATGGCGCTCGGCCGCGGCAGAGCCTCTTGCCGAGAAGGCAAACGTCCGGCTCCTTCTCCCACAAGGAAGGGCCCAGCCCTGAAAGCTCTTGCTGCTCTTCACGGTGCCTTGGCACCCTATCTACAGGCACAACAGCACTGGGGATCTGTGCTTTCCCAGAGACGCAACAACTCATGGCGCTCGACCGCGGCAGAGCCTCTTGCCGAGAAGGCAAACGTCCGGCTCCTTCTCCCACAAGGAAGGGCCCAGCCCTGAAAACTCTTGATGCTCTTCACGGTTCCTTGGCGCCCTATCTACAGGCACAACAGCAGTGGGGATCTGTGCTTTCCCAGAGACGCAAGATCTCATGGCGCTCGGCCGCGGCAGAGCCTCTTGCCGAAAAGGCAAACGTCCTGCTCCTTCTCCCACAAGGAAGGGCCCAGCCCTGAAAGCTCTTGCTGCTCTTCACGGTTCCTTGGCGCCCTATCTACAGGCACAACAGCAGTGGGGATCTGTGCTTTCCCAGAGACGCAACATCTCATGGCGCTCGGCCGCGGCAGAGCCTCTTGCCGAAAAGGCAAACGTCCGGCTCCTTCTCCAAAAAGGAAGGGCCCAGCCCTGAAAGCCGTTGTTGCTCTTCACGGTGCCTTGGCACCCTATCTACAGGCACAACAGCAGTGGGGATCTGTGCTTTCCCAGAGACGCAAGATCTCATGGCGCTCGGCCGCGGCAGAGCCTCTTGCCGAAAAGGCAAACGTCCGGCTCCTTCTCCCACAAGGAAGGGCCCAGCCCTGAAAGCTCTTGCTGCTCTTCACGGTTCCTTGGCGCCCTATCTACAGGCACAACAGCAGTGGGGATCTGTGCTTTCCCAGAGACGCAACATCTCATGGCGCTCGGCCGCGGCAGAGCCTCCTGCCGAAAAGGCAAACGTCCTGCTCATTCTCCCACAAGGAAGGGCCCAGCCCTGAAAGCTCTTGCTGCTCTTCACAGTGCCTTGGCGCCCTATCTACAGGCACAACAGTAGTGGGGATCTGTGATTTCCCAGAGACGCAAGATCTCATGGCGCTCAGCCGCGGCAGAGCCTCTTGCCGAAAAGGCAAACGTCCGGCTCCTTCTCCCACAAAAAAGGGCCCAGCCCTGAAAGCTCTTGCTGCTCTTCACCTACCCTTGGCGCACTATCTACAGGCACAACAGCAGTGGGGATCTGTGCTTTCCCAGAGACGCAACATCTCATGGCGCTCGGCCGCGGCAGAGCCTCTTGCCGAAAAGGCAAACGTCCTGCTCCTTCTCCCACAAGGAAGGGCCCAGCCCTGAAAGCTCTTGCTGCTCTTCACGGTTCCTTGGCGCCCTATCTACAGGCACAACAGCAGTGGGGATCTGTGCTTTCCCAGAGACGCAACATCTCATGGCGCTCGGCCGCGGCAGAGCCTCTTGCCGAAAAGGCAAACGTCCGGCTCCTTCTCCAACAAGGAAGGGCCCAGCCCTGAAAGCCGTTGTTGCTCTTCACGGTGCCTTGGCACCCTATCTACAGGCACAACAGCAGTGGGGATCTGTGCTTTCCCAGAGACGCAACATCTCATGGCGCTCGGCCGCGGCAGAGCCTCTTGCCGAAAAGGCAAACGTCCGGCTCCTTCTCCCACAAGAAAGGGCCCAGCCCTGAAAGCTCTTGCTGCTCTTCACGGTGCCTTGGCGCCCTATCTACAGGCACAACAGGAGTGGGGATCTGTGCTTTCCCAGAGACGCAAGATCTCATGGCGCTCGGCCGCGGCAGAGCCTCTTGCCGAAAAGGCAAACGTCCGGCTCCTTCTCCCACAAGGAAGAGCCCAGCCCTGAAAGCTCTTGCTGCTCTTCACGGTGCCTTGGCGCCCTATCGACAGGCACAACAGCAGTGGGGATCTGTGCTTTCCCAGAGACGCAACATCTCATGGCGCTCGGCCACGGCAGAGCCTCTTGCCGAAAAGGCAAACGTTCGGCTCCTTCTCCCACAAGGAAGGGCCCAGCCCTAAAAGCTCTTGCTGCTCTTCACCTACCCTTGGCGCAATATCTACAGGCACAACAGCAGTGGGGATCTGTGCTTTGCCAGAGACGCAACATCTCATGGCGCTCGGCCGCGGCAGAGCCTCTTGCCGAAAAGGCAAACGTCCTGCTCCTTCTCCCACAAGGAAGGGCCCAGCCCTGAAAGCTCTTGCGGCTCTTCACGGTGCCTTGGCGCCCTATCTACAACCACCAAAGCAGTGGGGATCTGTGCTTTCCCAGAGACGCAAGATCTCATGGCGCTCGGCATCGGCAGCGCCTCTTGCCGAAAAAGCAAACGTCCGGCTCTTTCTCCCACAAGGAAGGGCCCAGCCCTGAAAGCTCTTGCTGCTCTTCACCTACCCTTGGCACACTATCTACAGGCACAACAGCAGTGGGGATCTGTGCTTTCCCAGAGACGCAACATCTCATGGCGCTCGGCCGCGGCAGAGCCTCCTTCCTAAAAGGCAAACGTCTGGCTCCTTCTCCCACAAGGAAGGGCCCAGCCCTGAAAGCTGTTTCTGCTCTTCACGGTGCCTTGGCGCCCAATCAACAGGCACAACAGCAGTGGGGATCTGTGCTTTCCCAGAGACGCAACATCTCATGGCGCTCGGCCGCGGCAGAGCCTCCTGCCGAAAAGGCAAACGTCCGGCTCCTTCTCCCACAAGGAAGGGCCCAGCCCTGAAAGCTCTTGCTGCTCTTCACAGTGCCTTGGCGCCCTATCTACAGGCACAGCAGCAGTGGGGATCTGTGCTTTCCCAGAGACGCAACATCTCATGGCGCTCGGCCGCGGCAGAGCCTCTTGCCGAAATGGCAAACGTCCGGCTCCTTCTCCCACAAGGAAGGGCCCAGCCCTGAAAGCTCTTGCTGCTCTTCACCTACCCTTGGCGCCCTATCTACAGGCACAACAGCAGTGGGGATCTGTGCTTTCCCAGAGACGCAAGAGCTCATGGCGCTCGGCCGCGGCAGAGCCTCTTGCCGAAAAGGCAAACGTCCGGCTCCTTCTCCCACAAGGAAGGGCACAGCCCTGAAAGCTCTTGCTGCTCTTCACGGTGCCTTGGCGCCCTATCGACAGGCACAACAGCAGTGGGGATCTGTGCTTTCCCAGAGACGCAAGATCTCATGGCGCTCGGCCGCGGCAGAGCCTCCTGCCGAAAAGGCAAGCGTCCTGCTCATTCTCCCACAAGGAAGGGCCCAGCCCTGAAAGCTCTTGCTGCTCTTCACGGTGCCTTGGCACCCTATCTACAGGCACAACAGCAGTGGGGATCTGTGCTTTCCCAGAGACGCAACATCTCATGGCGCTCGGCCGCGGCAGAGCCTCTTGCCGAAAAGGCAAACGTCCGGCTCCTTCTCCCACAAGGAAGGGCCCAGCCCTGAAAGCTCTTGCTGCTCTTCACGGTGCCTTGGCGCCCTATCTACAGGCACAACAGCAGTGGGGATCTGTGCTTTCCCAGAGACGCAAGATCTCATGGCGCTCGGCCGCGGCAGAGCCTCTTGCCGAAAAGGCAAACGTCCTGCTCCTTCTCCCACAAGGAAGGGCCCAGCCCTGAAAGCTCTTGCTGCTCTTCACGGTTCCTTGGCGCCCTATCTACAGGCACAACAGCAGTGGGGATCTGTGCTTTCCCAGAGACGCAAGATCTCATGGCGCTCGGCCGCGGCAGAGCCTCTTGCCGAAAAGGCAAACGTCCTGCTCCTTCTCCCACAAGGAAGGGCCCAGCCCTGAAAGCTCTTGCTGCTCTTCACGGTGCCTTGGCGCCCTATCTACAGGCACAACAGTAGTGGGGATGTGTGCTTTCCCAGAGACGCAACATCTCATGGCGCTCGGCCGCGGCAGAACCTCTTGCCGAAAAGGCAAACGTCCGGCTCCTTCTCCAAAAAGGAAGGGCCCAGCCCTGAAAGCCGTTGTTGCTCTTCACGGTGCCTTGGCACCCTATCTACAGGCACAACAGCAGTGGGGATCTGTGCTTTCCCAGAGACGCAACATCTCATGGCGCTCGGCCGCGGCAGAGCCTCTTGCCGAAAAGGCAAACGTCCTGCTCCTTCTCCCACAAGGAAGGGCCCAGCCCTGAAAGTTCTTGCTGCTCTTCACGGTTCCTTGGCGCCCTATCTACAGGCACAACATCAGTGGGGATCTGTGCTTTCCCAGAGACGCAACATCTCATGGCGCTCGGCCGCGGCAGAGCCTCTTGCCGAAAAGGCAAACGTAAGGCTCCTTCTCCCACAAGGAAGGGCCCAGCCCTGAAAGCTCTTGCTGCTCTTCACGGTGCCTTGGTGCCCTGTCTACAGCACAGCAGCAGTGGGGATCTGTGCTTTCCCAGAGACGCAACATCTCATGGCGCTCGGCCGCGGCAGAGCCTCTTGCCGAGAAGGCAAACGTCCGGCTCCTTCTCCCACAAGGAAGGGCCCAGCCCTGAAAGCTCTTGCTGCTCTTCACGGTGCCTTGGCGCCCTATCTACAGGCACAACAGCACTGGGGATCTGTGCTTTCCCAGAGACGCAACAACTCATGGCGCTCGACCGCGGCAGAGCCTCTTGCCGAAAAGGCAAACGTCCGGCTCCTTCTCCCACAAGGAAGGGCCCAGCCCTGAAAGCTCTTGCTGCTCTTCACGGTGCCTTGGCGCCCTATCGACAGGCACAACAGCAGTGGGGATCTGTGCTTTCCCAGAGACGCAACATCTCATGGCGCTCGGCCGCGGCAGCGCCTCTTGCCGAGAAGGCAAACGTCCGGCTCCTTCTCCCACAAGGAAGGGCCCAGCCCTGAAAGCTCTTGCTGCTCTTCACAGTGCCTTGGCGCCCTATCGACAGGCACAACAGCAGTGGGGATCTGTGCTTTCCCAGAGACGCAAGATCTCATGGCGCTCAGCCACGGCAGAGCCTCTTGCCAAAAAGGCAAACGTCCTGATCCTTCTCCCACAAGGAAGGGCCCATCCCTGAAAGCTCTTGCTGCTCTTCACGGTGCCTTGGCGCCCTATCTACAGGCACAACAGCAGTGGGGATCTGTGCTTTCCCAGAGACGCAACATCTCATGGCGCTCGGGCCGCGGCAGAGCCTCTTGCCGAAAAGGCAAACGTCCGGCTCCTTCTCCCACAAGGAAGGGCCCAGCCCTGAAAGCTGTTGCTGCTCTTCACCTACCCTTGGCGCACTATCTACAGGCACAACAGCAGTGGGGATCTGTGCTTTCCCAGAGACGCAACATCTCATGGCGCTCGGCCGCGGCAGACCCTCTTGCCGAAAAGGCAAACGTCCGGCTCCTTCTCCAAAAAGGAAGGGCCCAGCCCTGAAAGCCGTTGTTGCTCTTCACGGTGCCTTGGCACCCTATCTACAGGCACAACAGCAGTGGGGATCTGTGCTTTCCCAGAGACGCAACATCTCATGGCGCTCGGCCGCGGCAGACCCTCTTGCCGAAAAGGCAAACGTCCGGCTCCTTCTCCCACAAGGAAGGGCCCAGCCGTGAAACCTCTTGCTGCTCTTCACGGTGCCTTGGCGCCCTATCTACAGCCACCACAGCAGTGGGGATCTGGCTTTCCCAGAGACGCAAGATCTCATGGCGCTCGGCCGCGGCAGCGCCTCTTGCCGAAAAGGCAAACGTCCGGCTCCTTCTCCCACAAGGAAGGGCCCAGCCCTGAAAGCTCTTGCTGCTCTTCACGGTGCCTTGGCGCCCAATCAACAGGCACAACAGCAGTGGGGATCTGTGCTTTCCCAGAGACGCAACATCTCATGGCGCTCGGCCGCGGCAGAGCCTCCTGCCGAAAAGGCAAACGTCCGGCTCCTTCTCCCACAAGGAAGGGCCCAGCCCTGAAAGCTCTTGCTGCTCTTCACAGTGCCTTGGCGCCCTATCTACAGGCACAACAGTAGTGGGGATCTGTGCTTTCCCAGAGACGCAAGATCTCATGGCGCTCAGCCGCGGCAGAGCCTCTTGCCGAAAAGGCAAACGTCCGGCTCCTTCTCCCACAAGGAAGGGCCCAGCCCTGAAAGCTGTTGCTGCTCTTCACCTACCCTTGGCGCAGTATCTACAGGCACAACAGCAGTGGGGATCTGTGCTTTCCCAGAGACGCAAGATCTCATGGCGCTCGGCCGCGGCAGAGCCTCTTGCCGAAAAGGCAAACTTCCTGCTCCTTCTCCCACAAGGAAGGGCCCAGCCCTGAAAGCTCTTGCTGCTCTTCACTGTTCCTTGGCGCCCTATCTACAGGCACAACAGCAGTGGGGATCTGTGCTTTCCCAGAGACGCAACATCTCATGGCGCTCGGGCCGCGGCAGACCCTCTTGCCGAAAAGGCAAACGTCCGGCTCCTTCTCCCACAAGGAAGGGCCCAGCCGTGAAACCTCTTGCTGCTCTTCACGGTGCCTTGGCGCCCTATCTACAGCCACCACAGCAGTGGGGATCTGTGCTTTCCCAGAGACGCAAGATCTCATGGCGCTCGGCCGCGGCAGCGCCTCTTGCCGAAAAGGCAAACGTCCGGCTCCTTCTCCCACAAGGAAGGGCCCAGCCCTGAAAGCTCTTGCTGCTCTTCACGGTGCCTTGGCGCCCAATCAACAGGCACAACAGCAGTGGGGATCTGTGCTTTCCCAGAGACGCAACATCTCATGGCGCTCGGCCGCGGCAGAGCCTCCTGCCGAAAAGGCAAACGTCCGGCTCCTTCTCCCACAAGGAAGGGCCCAGCCCTGAAAGCTCTTGCTGCTCTTCACAGTGCCTTGGCGCCCTATCTACAGGCACAACAGCAGTGGGGATCTGTGCTTTCCCAGAGACGCAACATCTCATGGCGCTCGGCCGCGGCAGAGCCTCTTGCCGAAAAGGCAAACGTCCATCTCCTTCTCCCACAAGGAAGGGCCCAGCCCTGAAAGCTCTTGCTGCTCTTCACGGTGCCTTGGTGCCCTGTCTACAGGCACAGCAGCAGTGGGGATCTGTGCTTTCCCAGAGACGCAACATCTCATGGCGCTCGGCCGCGGCAGCGCCTCTTGCCGAAAAGGCAAACGTCCGGCTCCTTCTCCCACAAGGAAGGGCCCAGCCTTCAAAGCTCTTGCTGCTCTTCACGGTGCCTTGGCGCCCTATCTACAGGCACAACAGCAGTGGGGATCTGTGCTTTCCCAGAGACGCAACATCTCATGGCGCTCGGCCGCAGCAGCGCCTCTTGCCGAAAAGGCAAACGTCCGGCTCCTTCTCCCACAAGGAAGGGCCCAGCCCTGAAAGCTCTTGCTGCTCTTCATGGTGCCTTGGCGCCCTATCTACAGGCACAACAGCAGTGGGGATCTGTGCTTTCCCAGAGATGCAACATCTCATGGCGCTCGGCCACGGCAGTACGTCTTGCCGAAAAGGCAAACGTCCGGCTCCTTCTCCCACAAGGAAGGGCCCAGCCCTCAAAGCTCTTGCTGCTCTTCACGGTGCCTTGGTGCCCTGTCTACAGCACAGCAGCAGTGGGGATCTGTGCTTTCCCAGAGACGCAACATATCATGGCGCTCGGCCGCGGCAGAGACTCTTGCCGAAAAGGCAAACGTCCGGCTCCTTCTCCAAAAAGGAAGGGCCCAGCCCTGAAAGCCGTTGTTGCTCTTCACGGGTCCTTGGCACCCTATCTACAGGCACAACAGCAGTGGGGATCTGTGCTTTCCCAGAGACGCAAGATCTCATGGCGCTCGACCGCGGCATAGCCTCTTGCCGAAAAGGCAAACGTCCGGCTCCTTCTCCAAAAAGGAAGGGCCCAGCCCTGAAAGCTCTTGCTGCTCTTCACGGTGCCTTGGCACCCTATCTACAGGCACAACAGCAGTGGGGATCTGTGCTTTCCCAGAGACGCAAGATCTCATGGCGCTCGGCCGCGGCAGAGCCTCTTGCCGAAAAGGCAAATGTCCTGCTCCTTCTCCCACAAGGAAGGGCCCAGCCCTGAAAGCTCTTGCTGCTCTTCACGGTTCCTTGGCGCCCTATCTACAGGCACAACAGCAGTGGGGATCTGTGCTTTCCCAGAGACGCAACATCTCATGGCGCTCGGCCGCGGCAGAGCCTCTTGCAGAAAAGGCAAACGTCCGGCTCCTCCTCCAAAAAGGAAGGGCCCAGCCCTGAAAGCCGTTGTTGCTCTTCACGGTGCCTTGGCACCCTATCTACAGGCACAACAGCAGTGGGGATCTGTGCTTTCCCAGAGACGCAAGATCTCATGGCGCTCGGCCGCGGCAGAGCCTCTTGCCGAAAAGGCAAACGTCCGGCTCCTTCTCCCACAAGGAAGGGCCCAGCCCTGAAAGCTCTTGCTGCTCTTCACGGTTCCTTGGCGCCCTATCTACAGGCACAACAGCAGTGGGGATCTGTGCTTTCCCAGAGACGCAACATCTCATGGCGCTCGGCCGCGGCAGAGCCTCTTGCCGAAAAGGCAAACGTCCGGCTCCTTCTCCAAAAAGGAAGGGCCCAGCCCTGAAAGCTCTTGCTGCTCTTCACCTACCCTTGGCGCACAATCAACAGGCACAACAGCAGTGGGGATCTGTGCTTTCCCAGAGACGCAACATCTCATGGCGCTCGGCCGCGGCAGAGCCTCCTGCCGAAAAGGAAAACGTCCTGCTCCTTCTCCCACAAGGAAGGGCCCAGCCCTGAAAGCTCTTGCTGCTCTTCACAGTGCCTTGGCGCCCTATCTACAGGCACAACAGTAGTGGGGATCTGTGCTTTCCCAGAGACGCAAGATCTCATGGCGCTCAGCCGCGGCAGAGCCTCTTGCCGAAAAGGCAAACGTCCGGCTCCTTCTCCCACAAGGAAGGGCCCAGCCCTGAAAGCTCTTGCTGCTCTTCACCTACCCTTGGCGCACTATCTACAGGCACAACAGCAGTGGGGATCTGTGCTTTCCCAGAGACGCAACATCTCATGGCGCTCGGCCGCGGCAGAGCCTCTTGCCGAAAAGGCAAACGTCCGGCTCCTTCTCCAAAAAGGAAGGGCCCAGCCCTGAAAGCTCTTGCTGCTCTTCACCTACCCTTGGCGCACAATCAACAGGCACAACAGCAGTGGGGATCTGTGCTTTCCCAGAGACGCAACATCTCATGGCGCTCGGCCGCGGCAGAGCCTCTTGCCGAAAAGGCAAACGTCCGGCTCCTTCTCCAACAAGGAAGGGCCCAGCCCTGAAAGCCGTTGTTGCTCTTCACGGTGCCTTGGCACCCTATCTACAGGCACAACAGCAGTGGGGATCTGTGCTTTCCCAGAGACGCAAGATCTCATGGCGCTCGGCCGCGGCAGAGCCTCTTGCCGAAAAGGCAAACGTCCGGCTCCTTCTCCCACAAGAAAGGGCCCAGCCCTGAAAGCTCTTGCTGCTCTTCACGGTGCCTTGGCGCCCTATCTACAGGCACAACAGGAGTGGGAATCTGTGCTTTCCCAGAGACGCAACATCTCATGGCGCTCGGCCGCGGCAGAGCCTCTTGCCTAAAAGGCAAACGTCCGGCTCCTTCTCCCACAAGGAAGAGCCCAGCCCTGAAAGCTCTTGCTGCTCTTCACGGTGCCTTGGCGCCCTATCTACAGCCACCACAGCAGTGGGGATCTGTGCTTTCCCAGAGACGCAACATCTCATGGCGCTCGGCCACGGCAGAGCCTCTTGCCGAAAAGGCAAACGTTCGGCTCCTTCTCCCACAAGGAAGGGCCCAGCCCTGAAAGCTCTTGCTGCTCTTCACCTACCCTTGGCGCACTATCTACAGGCACAACAGCAGTTGGGATCTGTGCTTTCCCTGAGACGCAAGATCTCATGGCGCTCGGCCGCGGCAGAGCCTCTTGCCGAAAAGGCAAACGTCCGGCTCCTTCTCCAAAAAGGAAGGGCCCAGCCCGGAAAGCTCTTGCTGCTCTCCACCTACCCTTGGCGCACAATCAACAGGCACAACAGCAGTGGGGATCTGTGCTTTCCCAGAGACGCAACATCTCATGGCGCTCGGCCGCGGCAGAGCCTCCTGCCGAAAAGGCAAACGTCCTGCTCATTCTCCCACAAGGAAGGGCCCAGCCCTGAAAGCTCTTGCTGCTCTTCACAGTGCCTTGGCGCCCTATCTACAGGCACAACAGCAGTGGGGATCTGTGCTTTCCCAGAGACGCAACATCTCATGGCGCTCGGCCGCGGCAGAGCCTCTTGCCGAAAAGGCAAACTTCCTGCTCCTTCTCCCACAAGGAAGGGCCCAGCCCTGAAAGCTCTTGCTGCTCTTCACTGTTCCTTGGCGCCCTATCTACAGGCACAACAGCAGTGGGGATCTGTGCTTTCCCAGAGACGCAACATCTCATGGCGCTCGGCCGCGGCAGAGCCTCTTGCCGAAAAGGCAAACGTCCGGCTCCTTCTCCAACAAGGAAGGGCCCAGCCCTGAAAGCCGTTGTTGCTCTTCACGGTGCCTTGGCACCCTATCTACAGGCACAACAGCAGTGGGGATCTGTGCTTTCCCAGAGACGCAAGATCTCATGGCGCTCGGCCGCGGCAGAGCCTCTTGCCGAAAAGGCAAACGTCCGGCTCCTTCTCCCACAAGAAAGGGCCCAGCCCTGAAAGCTCTTGCTGCTCTTCACGGTGCCTTGGCGCCCTATCTACAGGCACAACAGGAGTGGGGATCTGTGCTTTCGCAGAGACGCAACATATCATGGCGCTCGGCCGCGGCAGAGCCTCTTGCCGAAAAGGCAAACGTCTGGCTCCTTCTCCCACAAGGAAGAGCCCAGCCCTGAAAGCTCTTGCTGCTCTTCACGGTGCCTTGGCGCCCTATCTACAGCCACCACAGCAGTGGGGATCTGTGCTTTCCCAGAGACGCAACATCTCATGGCGCTCGGCCACGGCAGAGCCTCTTGCCGAAAAGGCAAACGTTCGGCTCCTTCTCCCACAAGGAAGGGCCCAGCCCTGAAAGCTCTTGCTGCTCTTCACCTACCCTTGGCGCACTATCTACAGGCACAACAGCAGTTGGGATCTGTGCTTTCCCTGAGACGCAAGATCTCATGGCGCTCGGCCGCGGCAGAGCCTCTTGCCGAAAAGGCAAACGTCCGGCTCCTTCTCCCACAAGGAAGGGCCCAGCCCTGAAAGCTCTTGCTGCTCTTCACGGTGCCTTGGCGCCCTATCTACAACCACCAAAGCAGTGGGGATCTGTGCTTTCCCAGAGACGCAACATCTCATGGCGCTCGGCCGCGGCAGCGCCTCTTGCCGAAAAAGCAAACGTCCGGCTCTTTCTCCCACAAGGAAGGGCCCAGCCCTGAAAGCTCTTGCTGCTCTTCACCTACCCTTGGCACACTATCTACAGGCACAACAGCAGTGGGGATCTGTGCTTTCCCAGAGACGCAAGATCTCATGGCGCTCGGCCGCGGCAGAGCCTCCTTCCTAAAAGGCAAACGTCCGGCTCCTTCTCCCACAAGGAAGGGCCCAGCCCTGAAAGCTCTTGCTGCTCTTCACCTACCCTTGGCGCCCTATCTACAGGCACAACAGCAGTGGGGATCTGTGGTTTCCCAGAGACGCAACATCTCATGGCGCTCGGCCGCAGCAGAGCCTCTTGCCGAAAAGGCAAACGTCTGGCTCCTTCTCCCACAAGGAAGGGCCCAGCCCTGAAAGCTGTTTCTGCTCTTCACGGTGCCTTGGCGCCCAATCAACAGGCACAACAGCAGTGGGGATCTGTGCTTTCCCAGAGACGCAACATCTCATGGCGCTCGGCCGCGGCAGAGCCTCCTGCCGAAAAGGCAAACGTCCGGCTCCTTCTCCCACAAGGAAGGGCCCAGCCCTGAAAGCTCTTGCTGCTCTTCACAGTGCCTTGGCGCCCTATCTACAGGCACAGCAGCAGTGGGGATCTGTGCTTTCCCAGAGACGCAACATCTCATGGCGCTCGGCCGCGGCAGAGCCTCTTGCCGAAATGGCAAACGTCCGGCTCCTTCTCCCACAAGGAAGGGCCCAGCCCTGAAAGCTCTTGCTGCTCTTCACCTACCCTTGGCGCACTATCTACAGGCACAACAGCAGTGGGGATCTGTGCTTTCCCAGAGACGCAACATCTCATGGCGCTCGGCCGCGGCAGAGCCTCTTGCCGAAAAGGCAAACGTCCGGCTCCTTCTCCCACAAGGAAGGGCCCAGCCCTGAAAGCTCTTGCTGCTCTTCACGGTGCCTTGGCGCCCTATCTACAGGCACAACAGCAGTGGGGATCTGTGCTTTCCCAGAGACGCAACATCTCATGGCGCTCGGCCGCGGCAGAGCCTCTTGCCGAAAAGGCAAACGTCCGGCTCCTTCTCCCACAAGGAAGAGCCCAGCCCTGAAAGCTCTTGCTGCTCTTCACGGTGCCTTGGCGCCCTATCGACAGGCACAACAGCAGTGGGGATCTGTGCTTTCCCAGAGACGCAACATCTCATGGCGCTCGGCCACGGCAGAGCCTCTTGCCGAAAAGGCAAACGTTTGGCTCCTTCTCCCACAAGGAAGGGCCCAGCCCTGAAAGCTCTTGCTGCTCTTCACCTACCCTTGGCGCACTATCTACAGGCACAACAGCAGTGGGGATCTGTGCTTTCCCAGAGACAAAACATCTCATGGCGCTCGGCCGCGGCAGAGCCTCTTGCCGAAAAGGCAAACGTCCGGTTCCTTCTCCCACAAGGAAGGGCCCAGCCCTGAAAGCTCTTGCTGCTCTTCACGGTGCCTTGGCGCCCTATCTACAGCCACCACAGCAGTGGGGATCTGTGCTTTCCCAGAGACGCAACATCTCATGGCGCTCGGCCGCGGCAGCGCCTCTTGCCGAAAAGGCAAACGTCTGGCTCCTTCTCCCACAAGGAAGGGCCCAGCCCTGAAAGCTCTTGCTGCTCTTCACGGTGCCTTGGCGCCCTATCTAAAGCCACAACAGCAGTGGGGATCTGTGCTTTCCCAGAGACACAAGATCTCATGGCGCTCACCCGCGGCAGAGCCTCTTGCCGAGAAGGCAAACGTCCGGCTCCTTCTCCCACAAGGAAGGGCCCAGGCCTGAAAGCTCTTGCTGCTCTTCACCTACCCTTGGCGCCCAATCAACAGGCACAACAGCAGTGGGGATCTGTGCTTTCCCAGAGACGCAACATCTCATGGCGCTCGGCCCGCGGCAGAGCCTCCTGCCGAAAAGGCAAACGTCCTGCTCCTTCTCCCACAAGGAAGGGCCCAGCCCTGAAAGCTCTTGCTGCTCTTCACAGTGCCTTGGCGCCCTATATACAGGCACAACAGTAGTGGGGATCTGTGCTTTCCCAGAGACGCAAGATCTCATGGCGCTCAGCCGCGGCAGAGCCTCTTGCCGAAAAGGCAAACGTCCGGCTCCTTCTCCCACAAGGAAGAGCCCAGCCCTGAAAGCTCTTGCTGCTCTTCACGGTGCCTTGGCGCCCTATCGACAGGCACAACAGCAGTGGGGATCTGTGCTTTCCCAGAGACGCAAGATCTCATGGCGCTCGGCCGCGGCAGAGCCTCTTGCCGAAAAGGCAAACGTCCTGCTCCTTCTCCAAAAAGGAAGGGCCCAGCCCTGAAAGCTCTTGCTGCTCTTCACGGTTCCTTGGCGCCCTATCTACAGGCACAACAGCAGTGGGGATCTGTGCTTTCCCAGAGACGCAACATCTCATGGCGCTCGGCCGCAGCAGAGCCTCTTGCCGAAAAGGCAAACGTCCGGCTCCTTCTCCAAAAAGGAAGGGCCCAGCCCTGAAAGCCGTTGTTGCTCTTCACGGTGCCTTGGCACCCTATCTACAGGCACAACAGCAGTGGGGATCTGTGCTTTCCCAGAGACGCAACATCTCATGGCGCTCGGCCGCGGCAGAGCCTCTTGCCGAAAAGGCAAACGTCCTGCTCCTTCTCCCACAAGGAAGGGCACAGCCCTGAAAGCTCTTGCTGCTCTTCACGGTGCCTTGGCGCCCTATCGACAGGCACAACAGCAGTGGGGATCTGTGCTTTCCCAGAGACGCAAGATCTCATGGCGCTCGGCCGCGGCAGAGCCTCCTGCCGAAAAGGCAAGCGTCCTGCTCATTCTCCCACAAGGAAGGGCCCAGCCCTGAAAGCTCTTGCTGCTCTTCACGGTGCCTTGGCACCCTATCTACAGGCACAACAGCAGTGGGGATCTGTGCTTTCCCAGAGACGCAACATCTCATGGCGCTCGGCCGCGGCAGAGCCTCTTGCCGAAAAGGCAAACGTCCGGCTCCTTCTCCCACAAGGAAGGGCCCAGCCCTGAAAGCTCTTGCTGCTCTTCACGGTGCCTTGGCGCCCTATCTAGAGGCACAACAGCAGTGGGGATCTGTGCTTTCCCAGAGACGCAACATCTCATGGCGCTCGGCCGCGGCAGAGCCTCTTGCCGAAAAGGCAAACGTCCGGCTCCTTCTCCCACAAGGAAGAGCCCAGCCCTGAAAGCTCTTGCTGCTCTTCACGGTGCCTTGGCGCCCTATCGACAGGCACAACAGCAGTGGGGATCTGTGCTTTCCCAGAGACGCAAGATCTCATGGCGCTCGGCCGCGGCAGAGCCTCTTGCCGAAAAGGCAAACGTCCGGCTCCTTCTCCCACAAAGAAGGGCCCAGCCCTGAAAGCTGTTGCTGCTCTTCACCTACCCTTGGCGCACTATCTACAGGCACAACAGCAGTGGGGATCTGTGCTTTCCCAGAGACAAAACATCTCATGGCGCTCGGCCGCGGCAGAGCCTCTTGCCGAAAAGGCAAACGTCCGGTTCCTTCTCCCACAAGGAAGGGCCCAGCCCTGAAAGCTCTTGCTGCTCTTCACGGTGCCTTGGCGCCCTAACTACAGCCACCACAGCAGTGGGGATCTGTGCTTTCCCAGAGACGCAACATCTCATGGCGCTCGCCCGCGGCAGAGCCTCTTGCCGAGAAGGCAAACGTCCGGCTCCTTCTCCCACAAGGAAGGGCCCAGCCCTGAAAGCTCTTGCTGCTCTTCACCTACCCTTGGCGCCCAATCAACAGGCACAACAGCAGTGGGGATCTGTGCTTTCCCAGAGACGCAACATCTCATGGCGCTCGGCCGCGGCAGAGCCTCTTGCCGAAAAGGCAAACGTCCGGCTCCTTCTCCCACAAGGAAGGGCCCAGCCCTGAAAGCTCTTGCTGCTCTTCACCTACCCTTGGCGCACTATCTACAGGCACAACAGCAGTGGGGATCTGTGCTTTCCCAGAGACGCAAGATCTCATGGCGCTCGGCCGCGGCAGAGCCTCTTGCCGAAAAGGCAAACGTCCTGCTCCTTCTCCCACAAGGAAGGGCCCAGCCCTGAAAGCTCTTGCTGCTCTTCACGGTTCCTTGGCGCCCTATCTACAGGCACAACAGCAGTGGGGATCTGTGCTTTCCCAGAGACGCAACATCTCATGGCGCTCGGCCGCGGCAGAGCCTCTTGCCGAAAAGGCAAACGTCCGGCTCCTTCTCCAAAAAGGAAGGGCCCAGCCCTGAAAGCCGTTGTTGCTCTTCACGGTGCCTTGGCACCCTATCTACAGGCACAACAGCAGTGGGGATCTGTGCTTTCCCAGAGACGCAAGATCTCATGGCGCTCGGCCGCGGCAGAGCCTCTTGCCGAAAAGGCAAACGTCCGGCTCCTTCTCCCACAAGGAAGGGCACAGCCCTGAAAGCTCTTGCTGCTCTTCACGGTGCCTTGGCGCCCTATCTACAGCCACAACAGCAGTGGGGATCTGTGCTTTCCCAGAGACGCAACATCTCATGGCGCTCGGCCGCGGCAGAGCCTCTTGCCGAAAAGGCAAACGTCCGGCTCCTTCTCCCACAAGGAAGGGCACAGCCCTGAAAGCTCTTGCTGCTCTTCACGGTGCCTTGGCGCCCTATCGACAGGCACAACAGCAGTGGGGATCTGTGCTTTCCCAGAGACGCAAGATCTCATGGCGCTCGGCCGCGGCAGAGCCTCCTGCCGAAAAGGCAAGCGTCCTGCTCATTCTCCCACAAGGAAGGGCCCAGCCCTGAAAGCTCTTGCTGCTCTTCACGGTGCCTTGGCACCCTATCTACAGGCACAACAGCAGTGGGGATCTGTGCTTTCCCAGAGACGCAACATCTCATGGCGCTCGGCCGCGGCAGAGCCTCTTGCCGAAAAGGCAAACGTCCGGCTCCTTCTCCCACAAGGAAGGGCCCAGCCCTGAAAGCTCTTGCTGCTCTTCACGGTGCCTTGGCGCCCTATCTACAGGCACAACAGCAGTGGGGATCTGTGCTTTCCCAGAGACGCAACATCTCATGGCGCTCGGCCGCGGCAGAGCCTCTTGCCGAAAAGGCAAACGTCCGGCTCCTTCTCCCACAAGGAAGAGCCCAGCCCTGAAAGCTCTTGCTGCTCTTCACGGTGCCTTGGCGCCCTATCGACAGGCACAACAGCAGTGGGGATCTGTGCTTTCCCAGAGACGCAACATCTCATGGCACTCGGCCACGGCAGAGCCTCTTGCCGAAAAGGCAAACGTTTGGTTACTTCTCCCACAAGGAAGGGCCCAGCCCTGAAAGCTCTTGCTGCTCTTCACGGTGCCTTGGCGCCCTATCTACAGGCACAACAGCAGTGGGGATCTGTGCTTTCCCAGAGACGCAACATCTCATGGCGCTCGGCCGCGGCAGAGCCTCTTGCCGAAAAGGCAAACGTCCGGCTCCTTCTCCCACAAGGAAGGGCCCAGCCCTGAAAGCTCTTGCTGCTCTTCACGGTGCCTTGGCGCCCTATCTACAGCCACAACAGCAGTGGGGATCTGTGCTTTCCCAGAGACGCAACATCTCATGGCGCTCGGACGCGGCAGCGCCTCTTGCCGAAAAGGCAAACGTCCGGCTCCTTCTCCCACAAGGAAGGGCCCAGCCCTGAAAGCTCTTGCTGCTCTTCACCTACCCTTGGCGCCCAATCAACAGGCACAACAGCAGTGGGGATCTGTGCTTTCCCAGAGACGCAACATCTCATGGCGCTCGGCGCGGCAGAGCCTCCTGCCGAAAAGGCAAACGTCCTGCTCCTTCTCCCACAAGGAAGGGCCCAGCCCTGAAAGCTCTTGCTGCTCTTCACAGTGCCTTGGCGCCCTATCTACAGGCACAACAGTAGTGGGGATCTGTGCTTTCCCAGAGACACAAGATCTCATGGCGCTCAGCCGCGGCAGAGCCTCTTGCCGAAAAGGCAAACGTCCGGCTCCTTCTCCCACAAGGAAGGGCCCAGCCCTGAAAGCTGTTGCTGCTCTTCACCTACCCTTGGCGCACTATCTACAGGCACAACAGCAGTGGGGATCTGTGCTTTCCCAGAGACGCAAGATCTCATGGCGCTCGGCCGCGGCAGAGCCTCTTGCCGAAAAGGCAAACGTCCTGCTCCTTCTCCCACAAGGAAGGGCCCAGCCCTGAAAGCTCTTGCTGCTCTTCACGGTTCCTTGGTGCCCTATCTACAGGCACAACAGCAGTGGGGATCTGTGCTTTCCCAGAGACGCAACATCTCATGGCGCTCGGCCGCGGCAGAGCCTCTTGCCGAAAAGGCAAACGTCCGGCTCCTTCTCCAAAAAGGAAAGGCCCAGCCCTGAAAGCCGTTGTTGCTCTTCACGGTGCCTTGGCACCCTATCTACAGGCACAACAGCAGTGGGGATCTGTGCTTTCCCAGAGACGCAAGATCTCATGGCGCTCGGCCGCGGCAGAGCCTCTTGCCGAAAAGGCAAACGTCCGGCTCCTTCTCCCACAAGGAAGGGCCCAGCCCTGAAAGCTCTTGCTGCTCTTCACGGTGCCTTGGCGCCCTATCTACAGCCACAACAGCAGTGGGGATCTGTGCTTTCCCAGAGACGCAACATCTCATGGCGCTCGGCCGCAGCAGAGCCTCTTGCCGAAAAGGCAAACGTCCGGCTCCTTCTCCCACAAGGAAGGGCACAGCCCTGAAAGCTCTTGCTGCTCTTCACGGTGCCTTGGCGCCCTATCGACAGGCACAACAGCAGTGTGGATCTGTGCTTTCCCAGAGACGCAACATCTCATGGCGCTCGGCCGCGGCAGAGCCTCCTGCCGAAAAGGCAAACGTCCGGCTCCTTCTCCCACAAGGAAGGGCCCAGCCCTGAAAGCTCTTGCTGCTCTTCACAGTGCCTTGGCGCCCTATCTACAGGCACAACAGCACTGGGGATCTGTGGTTTCCCAGAGACGCAACATCTCATGGCGCTCGGCCGCGGCAGAGCCTCTTGCCGAAAAGGCAAACGTCTGGCTCCTTCTCCCACAAGGAAGGGCCCAGCCCTGAAAGCTCTTGCTGCTCTTCACGGTGCCTTGGTGCCCTATCTACAGCCACAACAGCAGTGGGGATCTGTGCTTTCCCAGAGACACAAGATCTCATGGCGCTCGCCCGCGGCAGAGCCTCTTGCCGAGAAGGCAAACGTCCGGCTCCTTCTCCCACAAGGAAGGGCCCAGGCCTGAAATCTCTTGCTGCTCTTCACCTACCCTTGGCGCCCAATCAACAGGCACAACAGCAGTGGGGATCTGTGCTTTCCCAGAGACGCAAGATCTCATGGCGCTCGGCCGCGGCAGAGCCTCTTGCCGAAAAGGCAAACGTCCTGCTCCTTCTCCCACAAGGAAGGGCCCAGCCCTGAAAGCTCTTGCTGCTCTTCACAGTGCCTTGGCGCCCTATCTACAGGCACAACAGTAGTGGGGATCTGTGCTTTCCCTGAGACGCAAGATCTCATGGCGCTCGGACGCGGCAGCGCCTCTTGCCGAAAAGGCAAACGTCCGGCTCCTTCTCCCACAAGGAAGGGCCCAGCCCTGAAAGCTCTTGCTGCTCTTCACCTACCCTTGGCGCACTATCTACAGGCACAACAGCAGTGGGGATCTGTGCTTTCCCAGAGACGCAAGATCTCATGGCGCTCGGCCGCGGCAGAGCCTCTTGCCGAAAAGGCAAACGTCCTGCTCCTTCTCCCACAAGGAAGGGCCCAGCCCTGAAAGCTCTTGCTGCTCTTCACGGTTCCTTGGCGCCCTATCTACAGGCACAACAGCAGTGGGGATCTGTGCTTTCCCAGAGACGCAACATCTCATGGCGCTCGGCCGCGGCAGAGCCTCTTGCCGAAAAGGCAAACGTCCGGCTCCTTCTCCAAAAAGGAAGGGCCCAGCCCTGAAAGCCGTTGTTGCTCTTCACGGTGCCTTGGCACCCTGTCTACAGGCACAACAGCAGTGGGGATCTGTGCTTTCCCAGAGACGCAAGATCTCATGGCGCTCGGCCGCGGCAGAGCATCTTGCCGAGAAGGCAAACGTCCGGCTCCTTCTCCCACAAGGAAGGGCCCAGCCCTGAAAGCTCTTGCTGCTCTTCACGGTGCCTTGGCGCCCTATCTACAGCCACAACAGCAGTGGGGATCTGTGCTTTCCCAGAGACGCAACATCTCATGGCGCTCGGCCGCGGCAGAGCCTCTTGCCGAAAAGGCAAACGTCCGGCTCCTTCTCCCACAAGGAAGGGCCCAGCCCTGAAAGCTCTTGCTGCTCTTCACCTACTCTTGGCGAACTATCTACAGGCACAAAAGCAGTGGGGATCTGTGCTTTCCCAGAGACGCAAGATCTCATGGCGCTCAGCCGCGGCAGAGCCTCCTGCCGAAAAGGCAAGCGTCCTGCTCATTCTCCCACAAGGAAGGGCCCAGCCCTGAAAGCTCTTGCTGCTCTTTACGGTGCCTTGGCACCCTATCTACAGGCACAACAGCACTGGGGATCTGTGGTTTCCCAGAGACGCAACATCTCATGGCGCTCGGCCGCAGCAGAGCCTCTTGCCGAAAAGGCAAACGTCTGGCTCCTTCTGCCACAAGGAAGGGCCCACCCCTGAAAGCTCTTGCTGCTCTTCACCTACCCGTTGCGCACTATCTACAGGCACAACAGCAGTGGGGATCTGTGCTTTCCCAGAGACGCAAGATCTCATGGCGCTCGGCCGCGGCAGAGCCTCCTGCCGAAAAGGCAAACGTCCTGCTCATTCTCCCACAAGGAAGGGCCCAGCCCTGAAAGCTCTTGCTGCTCTTCACAGTGCCTTGGCGCCCTATCTACAGGCACAACAGCAGTGGGGATCTGTGCTTTCCCAGAGACGCAACATCTCATGGCGCTCAGCCGCGGCAGAGCCTCTTGCCGAAAAGGCAAACGTCCGGCTCCTTCTCCCACAAGGAAGGGCCCAGCCCTGAAAGCTGTTGCTGCTCTTCACCTACCCTTGGCGCACTATCTACAGGCACAACAGCAGTGGGGATCTGTGCTTTCCCAGAGACGCAAGATCTCATGGCGCTCGGCCGCGGCAGAGCCTCTTGCCGAAAAGGCAAACGTCCTGCTCCTTCTCCCACAAGGAAGGGCCCAGCCCTGAAAGCTCTTGCTGCTCTTCACGGTTCCTTGGCGCCCTATCTACAGGCACAACAGCAGTGGGGATCTGTGCTTTCCCAGAGACGCAACATCTCATGGCGCTCGGCCGCGGCAGAGCCTCTTGCCGAAAAGGCAAACGTCCGGCTCCTTCTCCAAAAAGGAAGGGCCCAGCCCTGAAAGCCGTTGTTGCTCTTCACGGTGCCTTGGCACCCTATCTACAGGCACAACAGCAGTGGGGATCTGTGCTTTCCCAGAGACGCAACATCTCATGGCGCTCGGCCGCGGCAGAGCCTCTTGCCGAAAAGGCAAACGTCCGGCTCCTTCTCCCACAAGGAAGGGCCCAGCCCTGAAAACTCTTGATGCTCTTCACCTACCCTTGGCGCACTATCTACAGGCACAACAGCAGTGGGGATCTGTGCTTTCCCAGAGACAAAACATCTCATGGCGCTCGGCCGCGGCAGAGCCTCTTGCCGAAAAGGCAAACCTCCGGCTCCTTCTCCCACAAGGAAGAGCCCAGCTCTGAAAGCTCTTGCTGCTCTTCACGGTGCCTTGGCGCCCTATCGACAGGCACAACAGCAGTGGGGATCTGTGCTTTCCCAGAGACGCAACATCTCATGGCGCTCGGCCACGGCAGAGCCTCTTGCCGAAAAGGCAAACGTTCGGCTCCTTCTCCCACAAGGAAGGGCCCAGCCCTGAATGCTGTTGCTGCTCTTCACCTACCCTTGGCGCACTATCTACAGGCACAACAGCAGTGGGGATCTGTGCTTTCCCAGAGACGCAAGATCTCATGGGGCTCGGCCGCGGCAGAGCCTCTTGCCGAAAAGGCAAACGTCCGGCTCCTTCTCCCACAAGGAAGGGCCCAGCCCTGAAAGCTGTTGTTGCTCTTCACGGTGCCTTGGCGCCCTATCTACAGCCACCAAAGCAGTGGGGATCTGTGCTTTCCCAGAGACGCAAGATCTCATGGCGCTCGGCCACGGCAGAGCCTCTTGCCGAAAAGGCAAACGTCCGGCTCCTTCTCCCACAAGGAAGGGCCCAGCCCTGATAGCTGTTGCTGCTCTTCACGTTGCCTTGGCACCCTATCTACAGGCACAACAGCAGTGGGGATCTGTGCTTTCCCAGAGACGCAAGATCTCATGGCGCTCGGCCGCGGCAGAGCCTCTTGCCGAAAAGGCAAACGTCCGGCTCCTTCTCCTACAAGGAAGGGCCCAGCCCTGAAAGCTCTTGCTGCTCTTCACGGTGCCTTGGCGCCCTATCTACAGGCACAACAGCAGTGGGGATCTGTGCTTTCCCAGAGACGCAACATCTCATGGCGCTCGGCCGCGGCAGAGCACTTGCCGAAAAGGCAAACGTCCGGCTCCTTCTCCCACAAGGAAGGGCCCAGCCCTGAAAGCTCTTGCTGCTCTTCACCTACCCTTGGCGCACTATCTACAGGCACAACAGCAGTGGGGATCTGTGCTTTCCCAGAGACGCAACATCTCATGGCGCTCGGCCGCGGCAGAGCCTCTTCCCGAAAAGGCAAACGTCCGGCTCCTTCTCCCACAAGGAAGGGCCCAGCCCTGAAAGCCGTTGTTGCTCTTCACGGTGCCTTGGCGCCCTATCTACAGCCACCACAGCAGTGGGGATCTGTGCTTTCCCAGAGACGCAACATCTCATGGCGCTCGGCCGCGGCAGAGCCTCTTGCCTAAAAGGCAAACGTCCGGCTCCATCTCCCACAAGGAAGGGCCCAGCCCTGAAAGCTCTTGCTGCTCTTCACCTACCCTTGGCGCCCAATCTACAGGCACAACAGCAGTGGGTATCTGTGCTTTCCCAGAGACGCAAGATCTCATGGCGCTCGGCCGCGGCAGCGCCTCTTGCCGAAAAGGCAAACGTCCGGCTCCTTCTCCCACAAGGAAGGGCCCAGCCCTGAAAGCTCTTGCTGCTCTTCACGGTGCCTTGGCGCCCTATCGACAGGCACAACAGCAGTGGGGATCTGTGCTTTCCCAGAGACACAAGATCTCATGGCGCTCGGCCGCGGCAGAGCCTCTTGCCGAGAAGGCAAACGTCCGGCTCCTTCTCCCACAAGGAAGGGCCCAGCCCTGAAAGCTCTTGCTGCTCTTCACGGTGCCTTGGTGCCCTATCCACGGGCACAACAGCAGTGGGGATCTGGGCTTTCCCAGAGACGCAAGATCTCATGGCGCTCGGCCGCGGCAGAGCCTCTTGCCGAAAAGGCAAACGTCTGGCTCCTTCTGCCACAAGGAAGGGCCCACCCCTGAAAGCTGTTGCTGCTCTTCACGGTGCCTTGGCGCCCTATCTACAGCCACAACAGCAGTGGGGATCTGTGCTTTCCCAGAGACGCAAGATCTCATGGCGCTCGGCCGCGGCAGAGCCTCTTGCCGAAAAGGCAAACGTCCGGCTCCTTCTCCCACAAGGAAGGGCCCAGCCCTGAAAGCTCTTGCTGCTCTTAACGGTGCCTTGGCGCCCTATTTACAGGCACAACAGCAGTGGGGATCTGTGCTTTCCCAGAGACGCAAGATCTCATGGTGCTCGGCCGCGGCAGAGCCTCTTGCCGAAAAGGCAAACGTCCGGCTCCTTCTCCCACAAGGAAGGGCCCAGCCCTGAAAGCTCTTGCTGCTCTTCACGGTGCCTTGGCGCCCTATCTACAGGCACAGCAGTAGTGGGGATCTGTGCTTTCCCAGAGACACAAGATCTCATGGCGCTCTGCCGCGGCAGAGCCTCTTGCCGAAAAGGCAAACGTCCGGCTCCTTCTCCCACAAGGAAGGGCCCAGCCCTGAAAGCTCTTGCTGCTCTTCACCTACCCTTGGCGCCCAATCTACAGGCACAACAGCAGTGGGGATCTGTGCTTTCCCAGAGACGCAACATCTCATGGCGCTCGGCCGCGGCAGCGCCTCTTGCCGAAAAGGCAAACGTCCGGCTCCTTCTCCCACAAGGAAGGGCCCAGCCCTGATAGCTGTTGCTGCTCTTCACGGTGCCTTGGCGCACTATCGACAGGCACAGCAGCAGTGGGGATCTGTGCTTTCCCAGAGACGCAACATCTCATGGCGCTCGGCCGCGGCAGCGCCTCTTGCCGAAAAGGCAAACGTCCGTCTCCTTCTCCCACAAGGAAGGGCCCAGCCCTGAAAGCTCTTGCTGCTCTTCACCTACTCGTGGCGAACAATCTACAGGCACAACAGCAGTGGGGATCTGTGCTTTCCCAGAGACGCAACATCTCATGGCGCTCGGCCGCGGCAGAGCCTCTTGCCGAAAATGCAAACGTCCTGCTCCTTCTCCCACAAGGAAGGGCCCAGCCCTGAAAGCTCTTGCTGCTCTTCACGGTGCCTTGGCACCCTATCTACAGCCACAACAGCAGTGGGGATCTGTGCTTTCCCAGAGTCGCAACATCTCATGGCGCTTGCCCACGGCAAAGCCTCCTGCCGAAAACGCAAAAGTCCTGCTCATTCTCCCACAAGGAAGGGCCCAGCCCTGAAAGCTCTTGCTGCTCTTCACGGTGCCTTGGCACCCTCTCTACAGGCACAACAGCAGTGGGGATCTGTGCTTTCCCAGAGACGCAACATCTCATGGCGCTCGGCCGCGGCAGCGCCTCTTGCCGAAAAGGCAAACGTCCGGCTCCTTCTCCCACAAGGAAGGGCCCAGCCCTGAAAGCTCTTGCTGCTCTTCACGGTGCCTTGGCACCCTATCTACAGGCACAACAGCAGTGGGGATCTGTGCTTTCCCAGAGACGCAAGATCTCATGGCGCTCGGCCGCGGCCGAGCCTCTTGCCGAAAAGGCAAACGTCCGGCTCCTTCTCCCACAAGGAAGGGCCCAGCCCTGAAAGCTCTTGCTGCTCTTCACCTACTCTTGGCGAACCATCTACAGGCACAAAAGCAGTGGGGATCTGTGCTTTCCCAGAGACGCAAGATCTCATGGCGCTCGGCCGCGGCAGAGCCTCTTGCCGAAAAGGCAAACGTCCGGCTCCTTCTCCCACAAGGAAGGGCACAGCCCTGAAAGCTCTTGCTGCTCTTCACGGTGCCTTGGCACCCTATCTACAGGCACAACAGCAGTGGGGATCTGGGCTTTCCCAGAGACGCAAGATCTCATGGCGCTCGGCCGCGGCAGAGCCTCTTGCCGAAAAGGCAAACGTCCGGCTCCTTCTCCCACAAGGAAGGGCCCAGCCCTGAAAGCTCTTGCTGCTCTTCACCTACCCTTGGCGCCCAAAAAACAGGCACAACAGCAGTGGGGATCTGTGCTTTCCCAGAGACGCAAGATCTCATGGCGCTCGGCCGCGGCAGAGCCTCTTGCCAAAAAGGCAAACGTCCTGCTCCTTCTCCCACAAGGAAGGGCCCAGCCCTGAAAGCTGTTGCTGCTCTTCACGGTGCCTTGGCGCCCTATCGACAGGCACAACAGCAGTGGGGATCTGTGATTTCCAGAGACGCAACATCTCATGGCGCTCGGCCGCGGCAGAGCCTTTTGCCGAAAAGGCAAACGTCCGGCTCCTTCTCCCACAAGGAAGGGCCCAGCCCTGAAAGCTCTTGCTGCTCTTCACGGTGCCTTGGCGCCCTATCTACAGGCACAACAGCAGTGGGGATCTGTGCTTTCCCAGAGACGCAACATCTCATGGCGCTCGGCCGCGGCAGAGCCTCTTGCCGAAAAGGCAAACGTCCGGCTCCTTCTCCCACAAGGAAGGGCCCAGCCCTGAAACCTCTTGCTGCTCTTCACCTACCCTTGGCACACTATCTACAGGCACAACAGCAGTGGGGATCTGTGCTTTCCCAGAGACGCAACATCTCATGGCGCTCGGCCGCGGCAGAGCCTCCTGCCTAAAAGGCAAACGTCCGGCTCCTTCTCCCACAAGGAAGGGCCCAGCCCTGAAAGCTCTTGCTGCTCTTCACAGTGCCTTGGCGCCCTATCTACAGGCACAACAGCACTGGGGATCTGTGGTTTCCCAGAGACGCAACATCTCATGGCGCTCGGCCGCAGCAGAGCCTCTTGCCGAAAAGGCAAACGTCTGGCTCCTTCTCCCACAAGGAAGGGCCCAGCCCTGAAAGCTGTTTCTGCTCTTCACGGTTCCTTGGCGCCCTATCTACAGCCACAACAGCAGTGGGGATCTGTGCTTTCCCAGAGACGCAACATCTCATGGCGCTCGGCCGCGGCAGCGCCTCTTGCCGAAAAGGCAAACGTCCGGCTCCTTCTCCCACAAGGAAGGGCCCAGCCCTGAAAGCTCTTGCTGCTCTTCACCTACTCTTGGCGAACAATCTACAGGCACAACAGCAGTGGGGATCTGTGCTTTCCCAGAGACGCAACATCTCATGGCGCTCGGCCGCGGCAGAGCCTCTTGCCGAAAATGCAAACGTCCTGCTCCTTCTCCCACAAGGAAGGGCCCAGCCCTGAAAGCTCTTGCTGCTCTTCACGGTGCCTTGGCACCCTATCTACAGCCACAACAGCAGTGGGGATCTGTGCTTTCCCAGAGTCGCAACATCTCATGGCGCTTGCCCACGGCAAAGCCTCCTGCCGAAAACGCAAAAGTCCTGCTCATTCTCCCACAAGGAAGGGCCCAGCCCTGAAATCTCTTACTGCTCTTCACGGTGCCTTGGCACCCTCTCTACAGGCACAACAGCAGTGGGGATCTGTGCTTTCCCAGAGACGCAACATCTCATGGCGCTCGGCCGCGGCAGCGCCTCTTGCCGAAAAGGCAAACGTCCGGCTCCTTCTCCCACAAGGAAGGGCCCAGCCCTGAAAGCTCTTGCTGCTCTTCACCTACCCTTGGCGCCCAAAAAACAGGCACAACAGCAGTGGGGATCTGTGCTTTCCCAGAGACGCAACATCTCATGGCGCTCGGCCGCGGCAGAGCCTCCTGCCGAAAAGGCAAACGTCCGGCTCCTTCTCCCACAGGGAAGGGCCCAGCCCTGAAAGCTCTTGCTGCTCTTCACGGTGCCTTGGCACCCTATCTACAGGCACAACAGCAGTGGGGATCTGTGCTTTCCCAGAGACGCAACATCTCATGGCGCTCGGCCGCGGCAGAGCCTCTTGCCGAAAAGGCAAACGTCCGGCTCCTTCTCCCACAAGGAAGGGCACAGCCCTGAGAGCTCTTGCTGCTCTTCACCTACTCTTGGCGAACCATCTACAGGCACAAAAGCAGTGGGGATCTGTGCTTTCCCAGAGACGCAAGATCTCATGGCGCTCGGCCGCGGCAGAGCCTCTTGCCGAAAAGGCAAACGTCCGGCTCCTTCTCCCACAAGGAAGGGCCCAGCCCTGAAAGCTCTTGCTGCTCTTCACGGTGCCTTGGCACCCTATCTACAGGCACAACAGCAGTGGGGATCTGGGCTTTCCCAGAGACGCAACATCTCATGGCGCTCGGCCGCGGCAGAGCCTCTTGCCGAAAAGGCAAACGTCCGGCTCCTTCTCCCACAAGGAAGGGCCCAGCCCTGAAAGCTCTTGCTGCTCTTCACCTACCCTTGGCGCCCAAAAAACAGGCACAACAGCAGTGGGGATCTGTGCTTTCCCAGAGACGCAAGATCTCATGGCGCTCGGCCGCGGCAGAGCCTCTTGCCAAAAAGGCAAACGTCCTGCTCCTTCTCCCACAAGGAAGGGCCCAGCCCTGAAAGCTGTTGCTGCTCTTCACGGTGCCTTGGCGCCCTATCGACAGGCACAACAGCAGTGGGGATCTGTGATTTCCAGAGACGCAACATCTCATGGCGCTCGGCCGCGGCAGAGCCTTTTGCCGAAAAGGCAAACGTCCGGCTCCTTCTCCCACAAGGAAGGGCCCAGCCCTGAAAGCTCTTGCTGCTCTTCACGGTGCCTTGGCACCCTATCTACAGGCACAACAGCAGTGGGGATCTGTGCTTTCCCAGAGACGCAACATCTCATGGCGCTCGGCCGCGGCAGAGCCTCTTGCCGAAAAGGCAAACGTCCGGCTCCTTCTCCCACAAGGAAGGGCCCAGCCCTGAAACCTCTTGCTGCTCTTCACCTACCCTTGGCACACTATCTACAGGCACAACAGCAGTGGGGATCTGTGCTTTCCCAGAGACGCAACATCTCATGGCGCTCGGCCGCGGCAGAGCCTCCTGCCTAAAAGGCAAACGTCCGGCTCCTTCTCCCACAAGGAAGGGCCCAGCCCTGAAAGCTCTTGCTGCTCTTCACAGTGCCTTGGCGCCCTATCTACAGGCACAACAGCACTGGGGATCTGTGGTTTCCCAGAGACGCAACATCTCATGGCGCTCGGCCGCAGCAGAGCCTCTTGCCGAAAAGGCAAACGTCTGGCTCCTTCTCCCACAAGGAAGGGCCCAGCCCTGAAAGCTGTTTCTGCTCTTCACGGTGCCTTGGCGCCCTATCTACAGCCACAACAGCAGTGGGGATCTGTGCTTTCCCAGAGACGCAACATCTCATGGCGCTCGGCCGCGGCAGCGCCTCTTGCCGAAAAGGCAAACGTCCGGCTCCTTCTCCCACAAGGAAGGGCCCAGCCCTGAAAGCTCTTGCTGCTCTTCACCTACTCTTGGCGAACAATCTACAGGCACAACAGCAGTGGGGATCTGTGCTTTCCCAGAGACGCAACATCTCATGGCGCTCGGCCGCGGCAGAGCCTCTTGCCGAAAATGCAAACGTCCTGCTCCTTCTCCCACAAGGAAGGGCCCAGCCCTGAAAGCTCTTGCTGCTCTTCACGGTGCCTTGGCACCCTATCTACAGCCACAACAGCAGTGGGGATCTGTGCTTTCCCAGAGTCGCAACATCTCATGGCGCTTGCCCACGGCAAAGCCTCCTGCCGAAAACGCAAAAGTCCTGCTCATTCTCCCACAAGGAAGGGCCCAGCCCTGAAATCTCTTACTGCTCTTCACGGTGCCTTGGCACCCTCTCTACAGGCACAACAGCAGTGGGGATCTGTGCTTTCCCAGAGACGCAACATCTCATGGCGCTCGGCCGCGGCAGCGCCTCTTGCCGAAAAGGCAAACGTCCGGCTCCTTCTCCCACAAGGAAGGGCCCAGCCCTGAAAGCTCTTGCTGCTCTTCACCTACCCTTGGCGCCCAAAAAACAGGCACAACAGCAGTGGGGATCTGTGCTTTCCCAGAGACGCAACATCTCATGGCGCTCGGCCGCGGCAGAGCCTCCTGCCGAAAAGGCAAACGTCCGGCTCCTTCTCCCACAGGGAAGGGCCCAGCCCTGAAAGCTCTTGCTGCTCTTCACGGTGCCTTGGCACCCTATCTACAGGCACAACAGCAGTGGGGATCTGTGCTTTCCCAGAGACGCAACATCTCATGGCGCTCGGCCGCGGCAGAGCCTCTTGCCGAAAAGGCAAACGTCCGGCTCCTTCTCCCACAAGGAAGGGCACAGCCCTGAGAGCTCTTGCTGCTCTTCACCTACTCTTGGCGAACCATCTACAGGCACAAAAGCAGTGGGGATCTGTGCTTTCCCAGAGACGCAAGATCTCATGGCGCTCGGCCGCGGCAGAGCCTCTTGCCGAAAAGGCAAACGTCCGGCTCCTTCTCCCACAAGGAAGGGCCCAGCCCTGAAAGCTCTTGCTGCTCTTCACGGTGCCTTGGCACCCTATCTACAGGCACAACAGCAGTGGGGATCTGGGCTTTCCCAGAGACGCAAGATCTCATGGCGCTCGGCCGCGGCAGAGCCTCTTGCCGAAAAGGCAAACGTCCGGCTCCTTCTCCCACAAGGAAGGGCCCAGCCCTGAAAGCTCTTGCTGCTCTTCACCTACCCTTGGCGCCCAAAAAACAGGCACAACAGCAATGGGGATCTGTGCTTTCCCAGAGACGCAAGATCTCATGGCGCTCGGCCGCGGCAGAGCCTCTTGCCAAAAAGGCAAACGTCCTGCTCCTTCTCCCACAAGGAAGGGCCCAGCCCTGAAAGCTCTTGCTGCTCTTCACGGTGCCTTGGCGCCCTATCGACAGGCACAACAGCAGTGGGGATCTGTGATTTCCAGAGACGCAACATCTCATGGCGCTCGGCCGCGGCAGAGCCTTTTGCCGAAAAGGCAAACGTCCGGCTCCTTCTCCCACAAGGAAGGGCCCAGCCCTGAAAGCTCTTGCTGCTCTTCACGGTGCCTTGGCGCCCTATCTACAGGCACAACAGCAGTGGGGATCTGTGCTTTCCCAGAGACGCAACATCTCATGGCGCTCGGCCGCGGCAGAGCCTCTTGCCGAAAAGGCAAACGTCCGGCTCCTTCTCCCACAAGGAAGGGCCCAGCCCTGAAACCTCTTGCTGCTCTTCACCTACCCTTGGCACACTATCTACAGGCACAACAGCAGTGGGGATCTGTGCTTTCCCAGAGACGCAACATCTCATGGCGCTCGGCCGCGGCAGAGCCTCCTGCCTAAAAGGCAAACGTCCGGCTCCTTCTCCCACAAGGAAGGGCCCAGCCCTGAAAGCTCTTGCTGCTCTTCACAGTGCCTTGGCGCCCTATCTACAGGCACAACAGCACTGGGGATCTGTGGTTTCCCAGAGACGCAACATCTCATGGCGCTCGGCCGCAGCAGAGCCTCTTGCCGAAAAGGCAAACGTCTGGCTCCTTCTCCCACAAGGAAGGGCCCAGCCCTGAAAGCTGTTTCTGCTCTTCACGGTGCCTTGGCGCCCTATCTACAGCCACAACAGCAGTGGGGATCTGTGCTTTCCCAGAGACACAAGATCTCATGGCGCTCGCCCGCGGCAGAGCCTCTTGCCGAGAAGGCAAACGTCCGGCTCCTTCTCCCACAAGGAAGGGCCCAGGCCTGAAAGCTCTTGCTGCTCTTCACCTACCCTTGGCGCCCAATCAACAGGCACAACAGCAGTGGGGATCTGTGCTTTCCCAGAGTCGCAACATCTCATGGCGCTTGCCCACGGCAAAGCCTCCTGCCGAAAACGCAAAAGTCCTGCTCATTCTCCCACAAGGAAGGGCCCAGCCCTGAAAGCTGTTTCTGCTCTTCACGGTGCCTTGGCACCCTCTCTACAGGCACAACAGCAGTGGGGATCTGTGCTTTCCCAGAGACGCAACATCTCATGGCGCTCGGCCGCGGCAGCGCCTCTTGCCGAAAAGGCAAACATCCGGCTCCTTCTCCCACAAGGAAGGGCCCAGCCCTGAAAGCTCTTGCTGCTCTTCACCTACCCTTGGCGCCCAATCTACAGGCACAACAGCAGTGGGGATCTGTGCTTTCCCAGAGACGCAACATCTCATGTCGCTCGGCCGCGGCAGAGCCTCCTGCCGAAAAGGCAAACGTCCGGCTCCTTCTCCCACAGGGAAGGGCCCAGCCCTGAAAGCTCTTGCTGCTCTTCACGGTGCCTTGGCACCCTATCTACAGGCACAACAGCAGTGGGGATCTGTGCTTTCCCAGAGACGCAACATCTCATGGCGCTCGGCCGCGGCAGAGCCTCTTGCCGAAAAGGCAAACGTCCGGCTCCTTCTCCCACAAGGAAGGGCCCAGCCCTGAAAGCTCTTGCTGCTCTTCACCTACTCTTGGCGAACTATCTACAGGCACAAAAGCAGTTGGGATCTGTGCTTTCCCAGAGACGCAAGATCTCATGGCGCTCGGCCGCGGCAGAGCCTCTTGCCGAAAAGGCAAACGTCCGGCTCCTTCTCCCACAAGGAAGGGCCCAGCCCTGAAAGCTCTTGCTGCTCTTCACGGTGCCTTGGCACCCTATCTACAGGCACAACAGCAGTGGGGATCTGTGCTTTCCCAGAGACGCAAGATCTCATGGTGCTCGGCCGCGGCAGAGCCTCTTGCCGAAAAGGCAAATGTCCGGCTCCTTCTCCCACAAGGAAGGGCCCAGCCCTGAAAGCTCTTGCTGCTCTTCACGGTGCCTTGGCGCACTATCTACAGGCACAGCAGTAGTGGGGATCTGTGCTTTCCCAGAGACACAAGATCTCATGGCGCTCGGCCGCGGCAGAGCCTCTTGCCGAAAAGGCAAACGTCCGGCTCCTTCTCCCACAAGGAAGGGCCCAGCCCTGAAACCTCTTGCTGCTCTTCACGGTGCCTTAGCGCCCTATCTACAGGCACAACAGCAGTGGGGATCTGTGCTTTCCCAGAGACGCAAGATCTCATGGCGCTCGGCCGCGGCAGAGCCTCTTGCCGAAAAGGCAAACGTCCGGCTCCTTCTCCCACAAGGAAGGGCCCAGCCCTGAAAGCTCTTGCTGCTCTTCACGGTGCCTTGGCGCCCTATCTACAGGCACAACAGCAGTGGGGATCTGTGCTTTCCCAGAGACGCAAGATCTCATGGTGCTCGGCCGCGGCAGAGCCTCTTGCCGAGAAGGCAAATGTCCGGCTCCTTCTCCCACAAGGAAGGGCCCAGCCCTGAAAGCTCTTGCTGCTCTTCACGGTGCCTTGGCGCACTATCTACAGGCACAGCAGTAGTGGGGATCTGTGCTTTCCCAGAGACACAAGATCTCATGGCGCTCGGCCGCGGCAGAGCCTCTTTCCGAAAAGGCAAACGTCCTGCTCCTTCTCCCACAAGGAAGGGCCCAGCCCTGAAAGCTCTTGCTGCTCTTCACGGTGCCTTGGCACCCTATCTACAGCCACAACAGCAGTGGGGATCTGTGCTTTCCCAGAGTCGCAACATCTCATGGCGCTTGCCCACGGCAAAGCCTCCTGCCGAAAACGCAAAAGTCCTGCTCATTCTCCCACAAGGAAGGGCCCAGCCCTGAAATCTCTTGCTGCTCTTCACGGTGCCTTGGCACCCTCTCTACAGGCACAACAGCAGTGGGGATCTGTGCTTTCCCAGAGACGCAACATCTCATGGCGCTCGGCCGCGGCAGCGCCTCTTGCCGAAAAGGCAAACATCCGGCTCCTTCTCCCACAAGGAAGGGCCCAGCCCTGAAAGCTCTTGCTGCTCTTCACCTACCCTTGGCGCCCAATCAACAGGCACAACAGCAGTGGGGATCTGTGCTTTCCCAGAGACGCAACATCTCATGTCGCTCGGCCGCGGCAGAGCCTCCTGCCGAAAAGGCAAACGTCCGGCTCCTTCTCCCACAGGGAAGGGCCCAGCCCTGAAAGCTCTTGCTGCTCTTCACGGTGCCTTGGCACCCTATCTACAGGCACAACAGCAGTGGGGATCTGTGCTTTCCCAGAGACGCAACATCTCATGGCGCTCGGCCGCGGCAGAGCCTCTTGCCGAAAAGGCAAACGTCCGGCTCCTTCTCCCACAAGGAAGGGCCCAGCCCTGAAAGCTCTTGCTGCTCTTCACCTACCCTTGGCGAACTATCTACAGGCACAAAAGCAGTGGGGATCTGTGCTTTCCCAGAGACGCAAGATCTCATGGCGCTCGGCCGCGGCAGAGCCTCTTGCCGAGAAGTCAAACGTCCGGCTCCTTCTCCCACACGGAAGGGCCCAGCCCTGAAAGCTCTTGCTGCTCTTCACGGTGCCTTGGCGCCCTATCCACAGGCACAACAGCAGTGGGGATCTGTTCTTTCCCAGAGACGCAAGATCTCATGGCACTCGGCCGCGGCAGAGCCTCTTGCCGAAAAGACAAACGTCTGGCTCCTTCTCCCACAAGGAAGGGCCCACCCCTGAAAGCTGTTGCTGCTCTTCACGGTGCCTTGGCGCCCTATCTACAGGCACAACAGCAGTGGGGATCTGTGCTTTCCCAGAGACGCAACATCTCATGGCGCTCGGCCGCGGCAGAGCCTCTTGCCGAAAAGGCAAACGTCCGGCTCCTTCTCCCACAAGGAAGGGCCCAGCCCTGAAAGCTCTTGCTGCTCTTCACCTACTCTTGGCGCACTATCTACAGGCACAACAGCAGTGGGGATCTGTGCTTTCCCAGAGACGCAATATCTCATGGCGCTCGGCCGCGGCAGAGCCTCTTGCCGAAAAGGCAAACGTCCGGCTCCTTCTCCCACAAGGAAGGGCCCAGCCCTGAAAGCTCTTGCTGCTCTTCACCTACTCTTGGCGAACTATCTACAGGCACAAAAGCAGTGGGGATCTGTGCTTTCCCAGAGACGCAAGATCTCATGGCGCTCGGCCGCGGCAGAGCCTCTTGCCGAGAAGTCAAACGTCCGGCTCCTTCTCCCACACGGAAGGGCCCAGCCCTGAAAGCTCTTGCTGCTCTTCACGGTGCCTTGGCGCCCTATCCACAGGCACAACAGCAGTGGGGATCTGTTCTTTCCCAGAGACGCAAGATCTCATGGCGCTCGGCCGCGGCAGAGCCTCTTCCCGAAAAGGCAAACGTCCGGCTCCTTCTCCCACAAGGAAGGGCCCAGCCCTGAAAGCTCTTGCTGCTCTTCACGGTGCCTTGGCGCCCTATCTACAGCCACCACAGCAGTGGGGATCTGTGCTTTCCCAGAGACGCAACATCTCATGGCGCTCGGCCGCGGCAGCGCCTCTTGCCGAAAAGGCAAACGTCCGGCTCCTTCTCCCACAAGGAAGGGCCCAGCCCTGAACGCTGTTGCTGCTCTTCACCTACCCTTGGCGCCCTATCTACAGGCACAACAGCAGTGGGGATCTGTGCTTTCCCAGAGACGCAAGATCTCATGGCACTCGGCCGCGGCAGAGCCTCTTGCCGAAAAGGCAAACGTCCGGCTCCTTCTCCCACAAGGAAGGGCCCAGCCCTGAAAGCTCTTGCTGTTCTTCACGGTGCCTTGGCGCCCTATCGACAGGCACAGCAGTAGTGGGGATCTGTGCTTTCCCAGAGACACAAGATCTCATGGCGCTCGGCCGCAGCAGAGCCTCTTGCCGAAAAGGCAAACGTCCGGCTCCATCTCCCAAAAGGAATGGCCCAGCCCTGAAAGCTCTTGCTGCTCTTCACCTACCCTTGGCGCCCAATCTACGGGCACAACAGCAGTGGGTATCTGTGCTTTCCCAGAGACGCAAGATCTCATGGCGCTCGGCCGCGGCAGCGCCTCTTGCCGAAAAGGCAAACGTCCGGCTCCTTCTCCCACAAGGAAGGGCCCAGCCCTGAAAGCTCTTGCTGCTCTTCACCTACCCTTGGCGCCCTATCGACAGGCACAACAGCAGTGGGGATCTGTGCTTTCCCAGAGACACAAGATCTCATGGCGCTCGGCCGCGGCAGAGCCTCTTGCCGAGAAGGCAAACGTCCGGCTCCTTCTCCCACAAGGAAGGGCCCAGCCCTGAAAGCTCTTGCTGCTCTTCACGGTGCCTTGGCGCCCTATCCACAGGCACAACAGCAGTGGGGATCTGTTCTTTCCCAGAGACGCAAGATCTCATGGCGCTCGGCCGCGGCAGAGCCTCTTGCCGAAAAGGCAAACGTCTGGCTCCTTCTGCCACAAGGAAGGGCCCACCCCTGAAAGCTGTTGCTGCTCTTCACGGTGCCTTGGCGCCCTATCTACAGGCACAACAGCAGTGGGGATCTGTGCTTTCCCAGAGACGCAACATCTCATGGCGCTCGGCCGCGGCAGAGCCTCTTGCCGAAAAGGCAAACGTCCGGCTCCTTCTCCCACAAGGAAGGGCCCAGCCCTGAAAGCTCTTGCTGCTCTTCACCTACTCTTGGCGCACTATCTACAGGCACAAAAGCAGTGGGGATCTGTGCTTTCCCAGAGACGCAAGATCTCATGGCGCTCGGCCGCGGCAGAGCCTCTTGCCGAAAAGGCAAACGTCCGGCTAATTCTCCCACAAGGAAGGGCCCAGCCCTGAAAGCTCTTGCTGCTCTTCACGGTGCCTTGGCACCCTATCTACAGGCACAACAGCAGTGGGGATCTGTGCTTTCCCAGAGACGCAAGATCTCATGGCGCTTGGCCGCGGCAGAGCCTCTTGCCGAAAAGGCAAACGTCCGGCTCCTTCTCCCACAAGGAAGGGCCCAGCCCTGAAAGCTCTTGCTGCTCTTCACCTACCCTTGGCGCCCAAAAAACAGGCACAACAGCAGTGGGGATCTGTGCTTTCCCAGAGACGCAACATCTCATGGCGCTCGGCCGCGGCAGAGCCTCTTGCCAAAAAGGCAAACGTGCGGCTCCTTCTCCCACAAGGAAGGGCCCAGCCCTGAAAGCTCTTGCTGCTCTTCACGGTGCCTTGGCGCCCTATCGACAGGAACAACAGCAGTGGGGATCTGTGCTTTCCCAGTGACACAAGATCTCATGGCGCTCGTCCGCGGAAGAGCCTCTTGCCGAAAAGGCAAACGTCCGGCTCCTTCTCCCACAAGGAAGGGCCCACCCCTGAAAGCTGTTGCTGCTCTTCACGGTGCCTTGGCGCCCTATCTACAGGCACAACAGCAGTGGGGATCTGTGCTTTCCCAGAGACGCAAGATCTCATGGCGCTCGGCCGCGGCAGCGCCTCTTGCCGAAAAGGCAAACGTCCGGCTCCTTCTCCCACAAGGAAGGGCCCAGCCCTAAAATCTCTTGCTGCTCTTCACGGTGCCTTGGCGCCCTATCGACAGCCACAACAGCAGTGGGGATCTGTGCTTTCCCAGAGACGCAACATCTGATGACGCTCGGCCGCGGCAGAGCCTCTTGCCGAAAAGGCAAACGTCCGGCTCCTTCTCCCACAAGGAAGGACCCAGCCCTGAAAGCTCTTGCTGCTCTTCACCTACCCTTGGCGCACTATCTACAGGCACAACAGCAGTGGGGATCTGTGCTTTCCCAGAGACGCAAGATCTCATGGCGCTCGGCCGCGGCAGAGCCTCTTCCCGAAAAGGCAAACGTCCGGCTCCTTCTCCCACAAGGAAGGGCCCAGCCCTGAAAGCCGTTGTTGCTCTTCACGGTGCCTTGGCACTCTATCTACAGGCACAACAGCAGTGGGGATCTGTGCTTTCCCAGAGACGCAACATCTCATGGCGCTCGGCCGCGGCAGAGCCTCTTGCCGAAAAGGCAAACGTCCGGCTCCTTCTCCCACAAGGAAGGGCCCAGGCCTGAAAGCTCTTGCTGCTCTTCACGGTGCCTTGGCGCCCTATCGACAGGCACAACAGCAGTGGGGATCTGTGCTTTCCCAGAGACGCAACATCTCATGGCACTCGACCGCGGCAGAGCCTCTTGCCGAAAAGGCAAAAGTCCTGCTCCTTCTCCCACAAGGAAGGGCCCAGCCCTGAAAGCTCTTGCTGCTCTTCACGGTGCCTTGGCGCCCTATCTACAGCCACCACAGCAGTGGGGATCTGTGCTTTCCCAGAGACGCAAGATCTCATGGCGCTCGGCCGCGGCAGCGCCTCTTGCCGAAAAGGCAAACGTCCGGCTCCTTCTCCCACAAGGAAGGGCCCAGCCCTGAACGCTGTTGCTGCTCTTCACCTACCCTTGGCGCCCTATCTACAGGCACAACAGCAGTGGGGATCTGTGCTTTCCCAGAGACGCAAGATCTCATGGCACTCGGCCGCGGCAGAGCCTCTTGCCGAAAAGGCAAACGTCCGGCTCCTTCTCCCACAAGGAAGGGCACAGCCCTGAAAGCTCTTGCTGTTCTTCACGGTGCCTTGGCGCCCTATCGACAGGCACAGCAGTAGTGGGGATCTGTGCTTTCCCAGAGACGCAACATCTCATGGCGCTCGGCCGCAGCAGAGCCTCTTGCCGAAAAGGCAAACGTCCGGCTCCATCTCCCACAAGGAAGGGCCCAGCCCTGAAAGCTCTTGCTGCTCTTCACCTACCCTTGGCGCCCAATCTACGGGCACAACAGCAGTGGGTATCTGTGCTTTCCCAGAGACGCAAGATCTCATGGCGCTCGGCCGCGGCAGCGCCTCTTGCCGAAAAGGCAAACGTCCGGCTCCTTCTCCCACAAGGAAGGGCCCAGCCCTGAAAGCTCTTGCTGCTCTTCACCTACCCTTGGCGCCCTATCGACAGGCACAACAGCAGTGGGGATCTGTGCTTTCCCAGAGACACAAGATCTCATGGCGCTCGGCCGCGGCAGAGCCTCTTGCCGAGAAGGCAAACGTCCGGCTCCTTCTCCCACAAGGAAGGGCCCAGCCCTGAAAGCTGTTGCTGCTCTTCACGGTGCCTTGGCGCCCTATCCACAGGCACAACAGCAGTGGGGATCTGTTCTTTCCCAGAGACGCAAGATCTCATGGCGCTCGGCCGCGGCAGAGACTCTTGCCGAAAAGGCAAACGTCTGGCTCCTTCTGCCACAAGGAAGGGCCCACCCCTGAAAGCTGTTGCTGCTCTTCACGGTGCCTTGGCGCCCTATCTACAGGCACAACAGCAGTGGGGATCTGTGCTTTCCCAGAGACGCAACATCTCATGGTGCTCGGCCGCGGCAGAGCCTCTTGCCGAAAAGGCAAATGTCCGGCTCCTTCTCCCACAGGGAAGGGCCCAGACCTGAAAGCTCTTGCTGCTCTTCACGGTGCCTTGGCGCACTATCTACAGGCACAGCAGTAGTGGGGATCTGTGCTTTCCCAGAGACACAAGATCTCATGGCGCTCGGCCGCGGCAGAGCCTCTTGCCGAAAAGGCAAACGTCCGGCTCCTTCTCCCACAAGGAAGGGCCCAGCCCTGAAAGCTCTTGCTGCTCTTCACCTACCCTTCGCGCCTAATCTACAGGAACAACAGCACTGGGGATCTGTGCTTTCCCAGAGACGCAAGATCTCATGGTGCTCGGCCGCGGCAGAGCCTCTTGCCGAAAAGGCAAATGTCCGGCTCCTTCTCCCACAAGGAAGGGCCCAGCCCTGAAAGCTCTTGCTGCTCTTCACGGTGCCTTGGCGCACTATCTACAGGCACAGCAGTAGTGGGGATCTGTGCTTTCCCAGAGACACAAGATCTCATGGCGCTCGGCCACGGCAGAGCCTCTTGCCGAAAAGGCAAACGTCCTGCTCCTTCTCCCACAAGGAAGGGCCCAGCCCTGAAAGCTCTTGCTGCTCTTCACGGTGCCTTGGCACCCTATCTACAGCCACAACAGCAGTGGGGATCTGTGCTTTCCCAGAGTCGCAACATCTCATGGCGCTTGCCCACGGCAAAGCCTCCTGCCGAAAACGCAAAAGTCCTGCTCATTCTCCCACAAGGAAGGGCCCAGCCCTGAAATCTCTTGCTGCTCTTCACGGTGCCTTGGCACCCTCTCTACAGGCACAACAGCAGTGGGGATCTGTGCTTTCCCAGAGACGCAACATCTCATGGCGCTCGGCCGCGGGAGCGCCTCTTGCCGAAAAGGCAAACATCCGGCTCCTTCTCCCACAAGGAAGGGCCCAGCCCTGAAAGCTCTTGCTGCTCTTCACCTACCCTTGGCGCCCAATCTACAGGCACAACAGCAGTGGGGATCTGTGCTTTCCCAGAGACGCAACATCTCATGGCGCTCGGCCGCGGCAGAGCCTCTTGCCGAGAAGTCAAACGTCCGGCTCCTTCTCCCACACGGAAGGGCCCAGCCCTGAAAGCTCTTGCTGCTCTTCACGGTGCCTTGGCGCCCTATCCACAGGCACAACAGCAGTGGGGATCTGTTCTTTCCCAGAGACGCAAGATCTCATGGCGCTCGGCCGCGGCAGAGCCTCTTGCCGAAAAGGCAAACGTCCGGCTCCTTCTCCCACAAGGAAGGGCCCACCCCTGAAAGCTGTTGCTGCTCTTCACGGTGCCTTGGCGCCCTATCTACAGGCACAACAGCAGTGGGGATCTGTGCTTTCCCAGAGACGCAACATCTCATGGCGCTCGGCCGCGGCAGAGCCTCTTGCCGAAAAGGCAAACGTCCGGCTCCTTCTCCCACAAGGAAGGGCCCAGCCCTGAAAGCTCTTGCTGATCTTCACCTACTCTTGGCGCACTATCTACAGGCACAAAAGCAGTGGGGATCTGTGCTTTCCCAGAGACGCAAGATCTCATGGCGCTCGGCCGCGGCAGAGCCTCTTGCCGAAAAGGCAAACGTCCGGCTCCTTCTCCCACAAGGAAGGGCCCAGCCCTGAAAGCTCTTGCTGCTCTTCACGGTGCCTTGGCACCCTATCTACAGGCACAACAGCAGTGGGGATCTGTGCTTTCCCAGAGACGCAAGATCTCATGGCGCTTGGCCGCGGCAGAGCCTCTTGCCGAAAAGGCAAACGTCCGGCTCCTTCTCCCACAAGGAAGGGCCCAGCCCTGAAAGCTCTTGCTGCTCTTCACCTACCCTTGGCGCCCTATCGACAGGCACAACAGCAGTGGGGATCTGTGCTTTCCCAGAGACACAAGATCTCATGGCGCTCGGCCGCGGCAGAGCCTCTTGCCGAGAAGGCAAACGTCCGGCTCCTTCTCCCACAAGGAAGGGCCCAGCCCTGAAAGCTGTTGCTGCTCTTCACGGTGCCTTGGCGCCCTATCCACAGGCACAACAGCAGTGGGGATCTGTTCTTTCCCAGAGACGCAAGATCTCATGGCGCTCGGCCGCGGCAGAGCCTCTTGCCGAAAAGGCAAACGTCTGGCTCCTTCTGCCACAAGGAAGGGCCCACCCCTGAAAGCTGTTGCTGCTCTTCACGGTGCCTTGGCGCCCTATCTACAGGCACAACAGCAGTGGGGATCTGTGCTTTCCCAGAGACGCAACATCTCATGGTGCTCGGCCGCGGCAGAGCCTCTTGCCGAAAAGGCAAATGTCCGTCTCCTTCTCCCACAAGGAAGGGCCCAGACCTGAAAGCTCTTGCTGCTCTTCACGGTGCCTTGGCGCACTATCTACAGGCACAGCAGTAGTTGGGATCTGTGCTTTCCCAGAGACACAAGATCTCATGGCGCTCGGCCGCGGCAGAGCCTCTTGCCGAAAAGGCAAACGTCCTGCTCCTTCTCCCACAAGGAAGGGCCCAGCCCTGAAAGCTCTTGCTGCTCTTCACCTACCCTTCGCGCCTAATCTACAGGAACAACAGCACTGGGGATCTGTGCTTTCCCAGAGACGCAAGATCTCATGGTGCTCGGCCGCGGCAGAGCCTCTTGCCGAAAAGGCAAATGTCCGGCTCCTTCTCCCACAAGGAAGGGCCCAGCCCTGAAAGCTCTTGCTGCTCTTCACGGTGCCTTGGCGCACTATCTACAGGCACAGCAGTAGTGGGGATCTGTGCTTTTCCAGAGACACAAGATCTCATGGCGCTCGGCCACGGCAGAGCCTCTTGCCGAAAAGGCAAACGTCCTGCTCCTTCTCCCACAAGGAAGGGCCCAGCCCTGAAAGCTCTTGCTGCTCTTCACGGTGCCTTGGCACCCTATCTACAGCCACAACAGCAGTGGGGATCTGTGCTTTCCCAGAGTCGCAACATCTCATGGCGCTTGCCCACGGCAAAGCCTCCTGCCGAAAACGCAAAAGTCCTGCTCATTCTCCCACAAGGAAGGGCCCAGCCCTGAAATCTCTTGCTGCTCTTCACGGTGCCTTGGCACCCTCTCTACAGGCACAACAGCAGTGGGGATCTGTGCTTTCCCAGAGACGCAACATCTCATGGCGCTCGGCCGCGGGAGCGCCTCTTGCCGAAAAGGCAAACATCCGGCTCCTTCTCCCACAAGGAAGGGCCCAGCCCTGAAAGCTCTTGCTGCTCTTCACCTACCCTTGGCGCCCAATCTACAGGCACAACAGCAGTGGGGATCTGTGCTTTCCCAGAGACGCAACATCTCATGGCGCTCGGCCGCGGCAGAGCCTCTTGCCGAGAAGTCAAACGTCCGGCTCCTTCTCCCACACGGAAGGGCCCAGCCCTGAAAGCTCTTGCTGCTCTTCACGGTGCCTTGGCGCCCTATCCACAGGCACAACAGCAGTGGGGATCTGTTCTTTCCCAGAGACGCAAGATCTCATGGCGCTCGGCCGCGGCAGAGCCTCTTGCCGAAAAGGCAAACGTCCGGCTCCTTCTCCCACAAGGAAGGGCCCACCCCTGAAAGCTGTTGCTGCTCTTCACGGTGCCTTGGCGCCCTATCTACAGGCACAACAGCAGTGGGGATCTGTGCTTTCCCAGAGACGCAACATCTCATGGCGCTCGGCCGCGGCAGAGCCTCTTGCCGAAAAGGCAAACGTCCGGCTCCTTCTCCCACAAGGAAGGGCCCAGCCCTGAAAGCTCTTGCTGATCTTCACCTACTCTTGGCGCACTATCTACAGGCACAAAAGCAGTGGGGATCTGTGCTTTCCCAGAGACGCAAGATCTCATGGCGCTCGGCCGCGGCAGAGCCTCTTGCCGAAAAGGCAAACGTCCGGCTCCTTCTCCCACAAGGAAGGGCCCAGCCCTGAAAGCTCTTGCTGCTCTTCACGGTGCCTTGGCACCCTATCTACAGGCACAACAGCAGTGGGGATCTGTGCTTTCCCAGAGACGCAAGATCTCATGGCGCTTGGCCGCGGCAGAGCCTCTTGCCGAAAAGGCAAACGTCCGGCTCCTTCTCCCACAAGGAAGGGCCCAGCCCTGAAAGCTCTTGCTGCTCTTCACCTACCCTTGGCGCCCAAAAAACAGGCACAACAGCAGTGGGGATCTGTGCTTTCCCAGAGACGCAACATCTCATGGCGCTCGGCCGCGGCAGAGCCTCTTGCCAAAAAGACAAACGTGCGGCTCCTTCTCCCACAAGGAAGGGCCCAGCCCTGAAAGCTCTTGCTGCTCTTCACGGTGCCTTGGCGCCCTATCGACAGGCACAACAGCAGTGGGGATCTGTGCTTTCCCAGAGACGCAACATCTCATGGCACTCGACCGCGGCAGAGCCTCTTGCCGAAAAGGCAAACGTCCGGCTCCTTCTCCCACAAGGAAGGGCCCAGCCCTGAAAGCTCTTGCTGCTCTTCACGGTGCCTTGGCGCCCTATCTACAGCCACCACAGCAGTGGGGATCTGTGCTTTCCCAGAGACGCAACATCTCATGGCGCTCGGCCGCGGCAGCGCCTCTTGCCGAAAAGGCAAACGTCCGGCTCCTTCTCCCACAAGGAAGGGCCCAGCCCTGAACGCTGTTGCTGCTCTTCACCTACCCTTGGCGCCCTATCTACAGGCACAACAGCAGTGGGGATCTGTGCTTTCCCAGAGACACAAGATCTCATGGCGCTCGGACGCGGCAGAGCCTCTTGCCGAGAAGGCAAACGTCCGGCTCCTTCTCCCACAAGGAAGGGCCCAGCCCTGAAAGCTCTTGCTGCTCTTCACGGTGCCTTGGCGCCCTATCCACAGGCACAACAGCAGTGGGGATCTGTTCTTTCCCAGAGACGCAAGATCTCATGGCGCTCGGCCGCGGCAGAGCCTCTTGCCGAAAATGCAAACGTCTGGCTCCTTCTGCCACAAGGAAGGGCCCACCCCTGAAAGCTGTTGCTGCTCTTCACGGTGCCTTGGCGCCCTATCTACAGGCACAACAGCAGTGGGGATCTGTGCTTTCCCAGAGACGCAACATCTCATGGCACTCGACCGCGGCAGAGCCTCTTGCCGAAAAGGCAAAAGTCCTGCTCCTTCTCCCACAAGGAAGGGCCCAGCCCTGAAAGCTCTTGCTGCTCTTCACGGTGCCTTGGCGCCCTATCTACAGCCACCACAGCAGTGGGGATCTGTGCTTTCCCAGAGACGCAAGATCTCATGGCGCTCGGCCGCGGCAGCGCCTCTTGCCGAAAAGGCAAACGTCCGGCTCCTTCTCCCACAAGGAAGGGCCCAGCCCTGAACGCTGTTGCTGCTCTTCACCTACCCTTGGCGCCCTATCTACAGGCACAACAGCAGTGGGGATCTGTGCTTTCCCAGAGACGCAAGATCTCATGGCACTCGGCCGCGGCAGAGCCTCTTGCCGAAAAGGCAAACGTCCGGCTCCTTCTCCCACAAGGAAGGGCACAGCCCTGAAAGCTCTTGCTGTTCTTCACGGTGCCTTGGCGCCCTATCGACAGGCACAGCAGTAGTGGGGATCTGTGCTTTCCCAGAGACGCAACATCTCATGGCGCTCGGCCGCAGCAGAGCCTCTTGCCGAAAAGGCAAACGTCCGGCTCCATCTCCCACAAGGAAGGGCCCAGCCCTGAAAGCTCTTGCTGCTCTTCACCTACCCTTGGCGCCCAATCTACGGGCACAACAGCAGTGGGTATCTGTGCTTTCCCAGAGACGCAAGATCTCATGGCGCTCGGCCGCGGCAGCGCCTCTTGCCGAAAAGGCAAACGTCCGGCTCCTTCTCCCACAAGGAAGGGCCCAGCCCTGAAAGCTCTTGCTGCTCTTCACCTACCCTTGGCGCCCTATCGACAGGCACAACAGCAGTGGGGATCTGTGCTTTCCCAGAGACACAAGATCTCATGGCGCTCGGCCGCGGCAGAGCCTCTTGCCGAGAAGGCAAACGTCCGGCTCCTTCTCCCACAAGGAAGGGCCCAGCCCTGAAAGCTGTTGCTGCTCTTCACGGTGCCTTGGCGCCCTATCCACAGGCACAACAGCAGTGGGGATCTGTTCTTTCCCAGAGACGCAAGATCTCATGGCGCTCGGCCGCGGCAGAGACTCTTGCCGAAAAGGCAAACGTCTGGCTCCTTCTGCCACAAGGAAGGGCCCACCCCTGAAAGCTGTTGCTGCTCTTCACGGTGCCTTGGCGCCCTATCTACAGGCACAACAGCAGTGGGGATCTGTGCTTTCCCAGAGACGCAACATCTCATGGTGCTCGGCCGCGGCAGAGCCTCTTGCCGAAAAGGCAAATGTCCGGCTCCTTCTCCCACAAGGAAGGGCCCAGACCTGAAAGCTCTTGCTGCTCTTCACGGTGCCTTGGCGCACTATCTACAGGCACAGCAGTAGTGGGGATCTGTGCTTTCCCAGAGACACAAGATCTCATGGCGCTCGGCCGCGGCAGAGCCTCTTGCCGAAAAGGCAAACGTCCGGCTCCTTCTCCCACAAGGAAGGGCCCAGCCCTGAAAGCTCTTGCTGCTCTTCACCTACCCTTCGCGCCTAATCTACAGGAACAACAGCACTGGGGATCTGTGCTTTCCCAGAGACGCAAGATCTCATGGTGCTCGGCCGCGGCAGAGCCTCTTGCCGAAAAGGCAAATGTCCGGCTCCTTCTCCCACAAGGAAGGGCCCAGCCCTGAAAGCTCTTGCTGCTCTTCACGGTGCCTTGGCGCACTATCTACAGGCACAGCAGTAGTGGGGATCTGTGCTTTCCCAGAGACACAAGATCTCATGGCGCTCGGCCACGGCAGAGCCTCTTGCCGAAAAGGCAAACGTCCTGCTCCTTCTCCCACAAGGAAGGGCCCAGCCCTGAAAGCTCTTGCTGCTCTTCACGGTGCCTTGGCACCCTATCTACAGCCACAACAGCAGTGGGGATCTGTGCTTTCCCAGAGTCGCAACATCTCATGGCGCTTGCCCACGGCAAAGCTTCCTGCCGAAAACGCAAAAGTCCTGCTCATTCTCCCACAAGGAAGGGCCCAGCCCTGAAATCTCTTGCTGCTCTTCACGGTGCCTTGGCACCCTCTCTACAGGCACAACAGCAGTGGGGATCTGTGCTTTCCCAGAGACGCAACATCTCATGGCGCTCGGCCGCGGGAGCGCCTCTTGCCGAAAAGGCAAACATCCGGCTCCTTCTCCCACAAGGAAGGGCCCAGCCCTGAAAGCTCTTGCTGCTCTTCACCTACCCTTGGCGCCCAATCTACAGGCACAACAGCAGTGGGGATCTGTGCTTTCCCAGAGACGCAACATCTCATGGCGCTCGGCCGCGGCAGAGCCTCTTGCCGAGAAGTCAAACGTCCGGCTCCTTCTCCCACACGGAAGGGCCCAGCCCTGAAAGCTCTTGCTGCTCTTCACGGTGCCTTGGCGCCCTATCCACAGGCACAACAGCAGTGGGGATCTGTTCTTTCCCAGAGACGCAAGATCTCATGGCGCTCGGCCGCGGCAGAGCCTCTTGCCGAAAAGGCAAACGTCCGGCTCCTTCTCCCACAAGGAAGGGCCCACCCCTGAAAGCTGTTGCTGCTCTTCACGGTGCCTTGGCGCCCTATCTACAGGCACAACAGCAGTGGGGATCTGTGCTTTCCCAGAGACGCAACATCTCATGGCGCTCGGCCGCGGCAGAGCCTCTTGCCGAAAAGGCAAACGTCCGGCTCCTTCTCCCACAAGGAAGGGCCCAGCCCTGAAAGCTCTTGCTGATCTTCACCTACTCTTGGCGCACTATCTACAGGCACAAAAGCAGTGGGGATCTGTGCTTTCCCAGAGACGCAAGATCTCATGGCGCTCGGCCGCGGCAGAGCCTCTTGCCGAAAAGGCAAACGTCCGGCTCCTTCTCCCACAAGGAAGGGCCCAGCCCTGAAAGCTCTTGCTGCTCTTCACGGTGCCTTGGCACCCTATCTACAGGCACAACAGCAGTGGGGATCTGTGCTTTCCCAGAGACGCAAGATCTCATGGCGCTTGGCCGCGGCAGAGCCTCTTGCCGAAAAGGCAAACGTCCGGCTCCTTCTCCCACAAGGAAGGGCCCAGCCCTGAAAGCTCTTGCTGCTCTTCACCTACCCTTGGCGCCCTATCGACAGGCACAACAGCAGTGGGGATCTGTGCTTTCCCAGAGACACAAGATCTCATGGCGCTCGGCCGCGGCAGAGCCTCTTGCCGAGAAGGCAAACGTCCGGCTCCTTCTCCCACAAGGAAGGGCCCAGCCCTGAAAGCTGTTGCTGCTCTTCACGGTGCCTTGGCGCCCTATCCACAGGCACAACAGCAGTGGGGATCTGTTCTTTCCCAGAGACGCAAGATCTCATGGCGCTCGGCCGCGGCAGAGCCTCTTGCCGAAAAGGCAAACGTCTGGCTCCTTCTGCCACAAGGAAGGGCCCACCCCTGAAAGCTGTTGCTGCTCTTCACGGTGCCTTGGCGCCCTATCTACAGGCACAACAGCAGTGGGGATCTGTGCTTTCCCAGAGACGCAACATCTCATGGTGCTCGGCCGCGGCAGAGCCTCTTGCCGAAAAGGCAAACGTCCGGCTCCTTCTCCCACAAGGAAGGGCCCAGACCTGAAAGCTCTTGCTGCTCTTCACGGTGCCTTGGCGCACTATCTACAGGCACAGCAGTAGTTGGGATCTGTGCTTTCCCAGAGACACAAGATCTCATGGCGCTCGGCCGCGGCAGAGCCTCTTGCCGAAAAGGCAAACGTCCTGCTCCTTCTCCCACAAGGAAGGGCCCAGCCCTGAAAGCTCTTGCTGCTCTTCACCTACCCTTCGCGCCTAATCTACAGGAACAACAGCACTGGGGATCTGTGCTTTCCCAGAGACGCAAGATCTCATGGTGCTCGGCCGCGGCAGAGCCTCTTGCCGAAAAGGCAAATGTCCGGCTCCTTCTCCCACAAGGAAGGGCCCAGCCCTGAAAGCTCTTGCTGCTCTTCACGGTGCCTTGGCGCACTATCTACAGGCACAGCAGTAGTGGGGATCTGTGCTTTTCCAGAGACACAAGATCTCATGGCGCTCGGCCACGGCAGAGCCTCTTGCCGAAAAGGCAAACGTCCTGCTCCTTCTCCCACAAGGAAGGGCCCAGCCCTGAAAGCTCTTGCTGCTCTTCACGGTGCCTTGGCACCCTATCTACAGCCACAACAGCAGTGGGGATCTGTGCTTTCCCAGAGTCGCAACATCTCATGGCGCTTGCCCACGGCAAAGCCTCCTGCCGAAAACGCAAAAGTCCTGCTCATTCTCCCACAAGGAAGGGCCCAGCCCTGAAATCTCTTGCTGCTCTTCACGGTGCCTTGGCACCCTCTCTACAGGCACAACAGCAGTGGGGATCTGTGCTTTCCCAGAGACGCAACATCTCATGGCGCTCGGCCGCGGGAGCGCCTCTTGCCGAAAAGGCAAACATCCGGCTCCTTCTCCCACAAGGAAGGGCCCAGCCCTGAAAGCTCTTGCTGCTCTTCACCTACCCTTGGCGCCCAATCTACAGGCACAACAGCAGTGGGGATCTGTGCTTTCCCAGAGACGCAACATCTCATGGCGCTCGGCCGCGGCAGAGCCTCTTGCCGAGAAGTCAAACGTCCGGCTCCTTCTCCCACACGGAAGGGCCCAGCCCTGAAAGCTCTTGCTGCTCTTCACGGTGCCTTGGCGCCCTATCCACAGGCACAACAGCAGTGGGGATCTGTTCTTTCCCAGAGACGCAAGATCTCATGGCGCTCGGCCGCGGCAGAGCCTCTTGCCGAAAAGGCAAACGTCCGGCTCCTTCTCCCACAAGGAAGGGCCCACCCCTGAAAGCTGTTGCTGCTCTTCACGGTGCCTTGGCGCCCTATCTACAGGCACAACAGCAGTGGGGATCTGTGCTTTCCCAGAGACGCAACATCTCATGGCGCTCGGCCGCGGCAGAGCCTCTTGCCGAAAAGGCAAACGTCCGGCTCCTTCTCCCACAAGGAAGGGCCCAGCCCTGAAAGCTCTTGCTGATCTTCACCTACTCTTGGCGCACTATCTACAGGCACAAAAGCAGTGGGGATCTGTGCTTTCCCAGAGACGCAAGATCTCATGGCGCTCGGCCGCGGCAGAGCCTCTTGCCGAAAAGGCAAACGTCCGGCTCCTTCTCCCACAAGGAAGGGCCCAGCCCTGAAAGCTCTTGCTGCTCTTCACGGTGCCTTGGCACCCTATCTACAGGCACAACAGCAGTGGGGATCTGTGCTTTCCCAGAGACGCAAGATCTCATGGCGCTTGGCCGCGGCAGAGCCTCTTGCCGAAAAGGCAAACGTCCGGCTCCTTCTCCCACAAGGAAGGGCCCAGCCCTGAAAGCTCTTGCTGCTCTTCACCTACCCTTGGCGCCCAAAAAACAGGCACAACAGCAGTGGGGATCTGTGCTTTCCCAGAGACGCAACATCTCATGGCGCTCGGCCGCGGCAGAGCCTCTTGCCAAAAAGACAAACGTGCGGCTCCTTCTCCCACAAGGAAGGGCCCAGCCCTGAAAGCTCTTGCTGCTCTTCACGGTGCCTTGGCGCCCTATCGACAGGAACAACAGCAGTGGGGATCTGTGCTTTCCCAGTGACACAAGATCTCATGGCGCTCGTCCGCGGAAGAGCCTCTTGCCGAAAAGGCAAACGTCCGGCTCCTTCTCCCACAAGGAAGGGCCCAGCCCTGAAAGCTCTTGCTGCTCTTCACGGTGCCTTGGCGCCCTATCGACAGGCACAACAGCAGTGGGGATCTGTGCTTTCCCAGAGACGCAAGATCTCATGGCGCTCGGCCGCGGCAGCGCCTCTTGCCGAAAAGGCAAACGTCCGGCTCCTTCTCCCACAAGGAAGGGCCCAGCCCTGAAATCTCTTGCTGCTCTTCACGGTGCCTTGGCGCCCTATCGACAGCCACAACAGCAGTGGGGATCTGTGCTTTCCCAGAGACGCAACATCTCATGGCGCTCGGCCGCGGCAGAGCCTCTTGCCGAAAAGGCAAACGTCCGGCTCCTTCTCCCACAAGGAAGGGCCCAGCCCTGAAAGCTCTTGCTGCTCTTCACGGTGCCTTGGCGCCCTATCGACAGGCACAACAGCAGTGGGGATCTGTGCTTTCCCAGAGACGCAACATCTCATGGCACTCGACCGCGGCAGAGCCTCTTGCCGAAAAGGCAAACGTCCGGCTCCTTCTCCCACAAGGAAGGGCCCAGCCCTGAAAGCTCTTGCTGCTCTTCACGGTGCCTTGGCGCCCTATCTACAGCCACCACAGCAGTGGGGATCTGTGCTTTCCCAGAGACGCAACATCTCATGGCGCTCGGCCGCGGCAGCGCCTCTTGCCGAAAAGGCAAACGTCCGGCTCCTTCTCCCACAAGGAAGGGCCCAGCCCTGAACGCTGTTGCTGCTCTTCACCTACCCTTGGCGCCCTATCTACAGGCACAACAGCAGTGGGGATCTGTGCTTTCCCAGAGACACAAGATCTCATGGCGCTCGGACGCGGCAGAGCCTCTTGCCGAGAAGGCAAACGTCCGGCTCCTTCTCCCACAAGGAAGGGCCCAGCCCTGAAAGCTCTTGCTGCTCTTCACGGTGCCTTGGCGCCCTATCCACAGGCACAACAGCAGTGGGGATCTGTTCTTTCCCAGAGACGCAAGATCTCATGGCGCTCGGCCGCGGCAGAGCCTCTTGCCGAAAATGCAAACGTCTGGCTCCTTCTGCCACAAGGAAGGGCCCACCCCTGAAAGCTGTTGCTGCTCTTCACGGTGCCTTGGCGCCCTATCTACAGGCACAACAGCAGTGGGGATCTGTGCTTTCCCAGAGACGCAAGATCTCATGGCGCTCGGCCGCGGCATAGCCTCTTGCCGAAAAGGCAAACGTCCGTCTCCTTCTCCCACAAGGAAGGGCCCAGCCCTGAAAGCTCTTGCTGCTCTTCACGGTGCCTTGGCGCCCTATCTACAGGCACAACAGCAGTGGGGATCTGTGCTTTCCCAGAGACGCAACATCTCATGGTGCTCGGCCGCGGCAGAGCCTCTTGCCGAAAAGGCAAATGTCCGGCTCCTTCTCCCACAAGGAAGGGCCCAGCCCTGAAAGCTCTTGCTGCTCTTCACGGTGCCTTGGCGCACTATCTACAGGCACAGCAGTAGTGGGGATCTGTGCTTTCCCAGAGACACAAGATCTCATGGCGCTCGGCCGCGGCAGAGCCTCTTGCCGAAAAGGCAAAGGTCCGGCTCCTTCTTCCACAAGGAAGGGCCCAGCCCTGAAAGCTCTTGCTGCTCTTCACCTACCCTTGGCGCCCAATCTACAGGCACAACAGCACTGGGGATCTGTGCTTTCCCAGAGACGCTACATCTGATGACGCTCGGCCGCGGCAGAGCCTCCTGCCGAAAAGGCAAACGTCCTGCTCCTTCTCCCACAAGGAAGGGCCCAGCCCTGAAAGCTCTTGCTGCTCTTCACGGTGCCTTGGCGCCCAAAAAACAGGCACAACAGCAGTGGGGATCTGTGCTTTCCCAGAGACGCAACATCTCATGGCGCTCGGCCGCGGCAGAGCCTCTTGCCGAAAAGGCAAACGTCCGGCTCCTTCTCCCACAAGGAAGGGCCCAGCCCTGAAAGCTCTTGCTGCTCTTCACCTACACTTGGTGCACTATCTACAGGCACAACAGCAGTGGGGATCTGTGCTTTCCCAGAGACGCAAGATCTCATGGCGCTCGGCCGCGGCAGAGCCTCTTGCCGAAAGGCAAACGTCCTGCTCCTTCTTCCACAAGGAAGGGCCCAGCCCAGAAAGCTCTTGCTGCTCTTCCACGGTGCCTTGGCGCCCTATCTACCGGCACAACAGCAGTGGGGATCTGTGCTTTCCCAGAGACGCAACATCTCATGGCGCTCGGCCGCGGCAGAGCCTCTTGCCAAAAAGGCAAACGTCCAGCTCCTTCTCCCACAAGGAAGGGCACAGCCCTGAAAGCTCTTGCTGCTCTTCACCTACCCTTGGCGCACTATCTACAGGCACAACAGCAGTGGGGATCTGTGCTTTCCCAGAGACGCAAGATCTCATGGCGCTCGGCCGCGGCAGAGCCTCTTGCCTAAAAGGCAAACGTCCGGCTCCTTCTCCCACAAGGAAGGGCACAGCCCTGAGAGCTCTTGCTGCTCTTCATGGTGCCTTGGCGCCCTATCTACAGGCACAACAGCAGTGGGGATCTGTGCTTTCCCAGAGACGCAACATCTCATGGCGCTCGGCCGCGGCAGAGCCTCCTGCCGAGAAGGCAAACGTCCTGCTCCTTCTCCCACAAGGAAGGGCCCAGCCCTGAAAGCTCTTGCTGCTCTTCACGGTGCCTTGGCACCCTATCGACAGGCACAACAGCAGTGGGGATCTGTGCTTTCCCAGAGACGCAAGATCTCATGGCGCTCGGCCGCGGCAGAGCCTCTTGCCGAAAAGGCAAACGTCCGGCTCCTTCTCCCACAAGGAAGGGCCCAGCCCTGAAAGCTCTTGCTGCTCTTCACCTACCCTTGGCGCCCTATCTACAGGCACAACAGCAGTGGGGGTCTGTGCTTTCCCAGAGACGCAAGATCTCATGGCGCTCGGCCGCGGCAGAGCCTCTTGCCGAAAAGGCAAACGTCCGGCTCCTTCTCCCACAAGGAAGGGCCCAGCCCTGAAATCTCTTGCTGCTCTTCACGGTGCCTTGGCACCCTATCTACAGGCACAACAGCAGTGGGGATCTGTGCTTTCCCAGAGACGCAACATCTCATGGCGCTCGGCCGCGGCAGAGCCTCCTGCCGAAAACGCAAAAGTCCTGCTCATTCTCCCACAAGGAAGGGCCCAGCCCTGAAAGCTCTTGCTGCTCTTCACGGTGCCTTGGCACACTATCTACAGGCACAACAGCAGTGGGGATCTGTGCTTTCCCAGAGACGCAACATCTCATGGCGCTCGGCCGCGGCAGAGCCTCTTGCCGAAAAGGCAAACGTCTGGCTCCTTCTCCCACAAGGAAGGGCCCAGCCCTGAAAGCTCTTGCTGCTCTTCACGGTGCCTTGGCGCCCTATCTACAGGCACAACAGCAGTGGGGATCTGGGCTTTCCCAGAGACGCAAGATCTCATGGCGCTCGGCCGCGGCAGAGCCTCTAGCCGAAAAGGCAAACGTCCGGCGCCTTCTCCCACAAGGAAGGGCCCAGCCCTGAAAGCTCTTGCTGCTCTTCACCTACCATTGGCGCCCAAAAAACAGGCACAACAGTAGTGGGGATCTGTGCTTTCCCTGAGACGCAACATCTCATGGCGCTCGGCCGCGGCAGAGCCTCTTGCCGAAAAGGCAAACGTCTGGCTCCTTCTGCCACAAGGAAGGGCCCACCCCTGATAGCTGTTGCTGCTCTTCACGGTGCCTTGGCGCCCTATCTACAGGCACAACAGCAGTGGGGATCTGTGCTTTCCCAGAGACGCAACATCTCATGGCGCTCGGCCGCGGCAGAGCCTCTTCCCGAAAAGGCAAACGTCCGGCTCCTTCTCCCACAAGGAAGGGCCCAGCCCTGAAAGCTCTTGCTGCTCCTCACCTACTCTTGGCGAACAATCTACAGGCACAACAGCAGTGGGGATCTGTGCTTTCCCAGAGACGCAACATCTCATGGCGCTCGGCCGCGGCAGACCCTCTTGCCGAAAAGGCAAACGTCCTGCTCCTTCTCCCACAAGGAAGGGCCCAGCCCTGAAAGCTCTTGCTGCTCTTCACGGTGCCTTGGCACCCTATCTACAGCCACAACAGCAGTGGGGATCTGTGCTTTCCCAGAGTCGCAACATCTCATGGCGCTTGCCCACGGCAAAGCCTCCTGCCGAAAACGCAAAAGTCCTGCTCATTCTCCCACAAGGAAGGGCCCAGCCCTGAAATCTCTTGCTGCTCTTCACGGTGCCTTGGCACCCTCTCTACAGGCACAACAGCAGTGGGGATCTGTGCTTTCCCAGAGACACAAGATCTCATGGCGCTCGGCCGCGGCAGAGCCTCTTGCCGAAAAGGCAAACGTCCGGCTCCTTCTCCCACAAGGAAGGGCCCAGCCCTGAAAGCTCTTGCTGCTCTTCACGGTGCCTTGGCGCCCTATCTACAGCCACAACAGCAGTGGGGATCTGTGCTTTCCCAGAGACACAAGATCTCATGGCGCTCGCCCGCGGCAGAGCCTCTTGCCGAAAAGGCAAACGTCCGGCTCCTTCTCCCACAAGGAAGGGCCCAGCCCTGAAAGCTCTTGCTGATCTTCACCTACACTTGGCGCCCAAAAAACAGCCACAACAGCAGTGGGGATCTGTGCTTTCCCAGAGACGCAACATCTCATGGCGCTCGGCCGCGGCAGAGCCTCTTGCCGAAAACGCAAAAGTCCTGCTCATTCTCCCACAAGGAAGGGCCCAGCCCTGAAACCTCTTGCTGCTCTTCACGGTGCCTTGGCACCCTATCTACAGGCACAACAGCAGTGGGGATCTGTGCTTTCCCAGAGACGCAACATCTCATGGCGCTCGGCCGCGGCAGCGCCTCTTGCCTAAAAGGCAAACGTCCGGCTCCTTCTCCCACAAGGAAGGGCCCAGCCCTGAAAGCTGTTGCTGCTCTTCACGGTGCCTTGGCACCCTATCTACAGGCACAACAGCAGTGGGGATCTGTGCTTTCCCAGAGACGCAACATCTCATGGCGCTCGGCCGCGGCAGAGCCTCTTGCCGAAAAGGCAAACGTCCGGCTCCTTCTCCCACAAGGAAGGGCCCAGCCCTGAAAGATCTTGCTGCTCCTCACGGTGCCTTGGCGCCCTATCTACAGGCACAACAGCAGTGGGGATCTGTGCTTTCCCAGAGACGCAAGATCTCATGGCGCTCGGCCGCGGCAGAGCATCTTGCCGAAAAGGCAAACGTCCGGCTCCTTCTCCTACAAGGAAGGGCACAGCCCTGAAAGCTCTTGCTGCTCTTCACGGTGCCTTGGCGCCCTATCGACAGGAACAACAGCAGTGGGGATCTGTGCTTTCCCAGAGACACAAGATCTCATGGCGCTCGGCCGCGGCAGAGCCTCTTGCCGAAAAGGCAAACGTCCGGCTCCTTCTCCCACAAGGAAGGGCCCAGCCCTGAAAGCTCTTGCTGCTCTTCACCTACCCTTGGCGCCCAAAAAACAGGCACAACAGCAGTGTGGATCTGTGCTTTCCCAGAGACGCAACATCTCATGGCGCTCGGCCGCGGCAGAGCCTCCTGCCGAAAAGGCAAACGTCCTGCTCCTTCTCCCACAAGGAAGGGCCCAGCCCTGAAAGCTCTTGCTGCTCTTCACGGTGCCTTGGCGCCCTATCTACAGGCACAACAGCAGTGGGGATCTGTGCTTTCCCAGAGACGCAACATCTCATGGCGCTCGGCCGCGGCAGAGCCTCTTGCCGAAAAGGCAAACGTCCGGCTCCTTCTCCCACAAGGAAGGGCCCAGCCCTGAAAGCTCTTGCTGCTCTTCACCTACACTTGGCGCACTATCTACAGGCACAACAGCAGTGGGGATCTGTGCTTTCCCAGAGACGCAAGATCTCATGGCGCTCGGCCGCGGCAGAGCCTCTTGCCGAAAGGCAAACGTCCTGCTCCTTCTTCCACAAGGAAGGGCCCAGCCCTGAAAGCTCTTGCTGCTCTTCCACGGTGCCTTGGCGCCCTATCTACCGGCACAACAGCAGTGGGGATCTGTGCTTTCCCAGAGACGCAAGATCTCATGGCGCTCGGCCACGGCAGAGCCTCTTGCCGAGAAGGCAAACGTCCGGCTCCTTCTCCCACAAGGAAGGGCCCAGCCCTGAAAGCTCTTGCTGCTCTTCACCTACCCTTGGCGCACTATCTACAGGCACAACAGCAGTGGGGATCTGTGCTTTCCCAGAGACGCAAGATCTCATGGCGCTCGGCCGCGGCAGAGCCTCTTGCCGAAAAGGCAAACGTCCTGCTCCTTCTCCCACAAGGAAGGGCACAGCCCTGAGAGCTCTTGCTGCTCTTCACCTACCCTTGGCGCCCAAAAAACAGGCACAACAGCAGTGGGGATCTGTGCTTTCCCAGAGACGCAACATCTCATGGCGCTCGGCCGCGGCAGAGCCTCTTGCCGAAAAGGCAAACGTCCATCTCCTTCTCCCACAAGGAAGGGCCCAGCCCTGAAAGCTCTTGCTGCTCTTCACGGTGTCTTGGCGCCCTATCTACAGCCACAACAGCAGTGGGGATCTGTGCTTTCCCAGAGACGCAACATCTCATGGCGCTCGGCCGCGGCAGCGCCTCTTGCCGAAAAGGCAAATGTCCGGCTCCTTCTCCCACAAGGAAGGGCCCAGCCCTGAAAGCTGTTGCTGCTCTTCACCTACCCTTGGCGCACTATCTACAGGCACAACAGCAGTGGGGATCTGTGCTTTCCCAGAGACGCAAGATCTCATGGCGCTCGGCCGCGGCAGAGCCTCTTGCCGAAAGGCAAACGTCCTGCTCCTTCTCCCACAAGGAAGGGCCCAGCCCTGAAAGCTCTTGCTGCTCTTCACGGTGCCTTGGCGCCCTATCTACAGGCACAACAGCAGTGGGGATCTGTGCTTTCCCAGAGACGCAAGATCTCATGGCGCTCGGCCGCGGCAGAGCCTCTTGCCGAAAAGGCAAACGTCCGGCTCCTTCTCCCACAAGGAAGGGCACAGCCCTGAAAGCTCTTGCTGCTCTTCACCTACCCTTGGCGCCCAAAAAACAGGCACAACAGCAGTGGGGATCTGTGCTTTCCCAGAGACGCAACATCTCATGGCGCTCAGCCGCGGCAGAGCCTCCTGCCGAGAAGGCAAACGTCCTGCTCCTTCTCCCACAAGGAAGGGCCCAGCCCTGAAAGCTCTTGCTGCTCTTCACGGTGCCTTGGCACCCTATCGACAGGCACAACAGCAGTAGGGATCTGTGCTTTCCCAGAGACGCAACATCTCACGGCGCTCGGCCGCAGCAGAGCCTCTTCCCGAAAAGGCAAACGTCCGGCTCCTTCTCCCACAAGGAAGGGCCCAGCCCTGAAAGCTCTTGCTGCTCTTCACCTACCCTTGGCGCCCTATCTACAGGCACAACAGCAGTGGGGGTCTGTGCTTTCCCAGAGACGCAAGATCTCATGGCGCTCGGCCGCGGCAGAGCCTCTTGCCAAAAAGGCAAACGTCCGGCTCCTTCTCCCACAAGGAAGGGCCCAGCCCTGAAAGCTCTTGCTGCTCTTCACGGTGCCTTGGCGCCCTATCTACAGGCACAACAGCAGTGGGGATCTGGGCTTTCCCAGAGACGCAAGATCTCATGGCGCTCGGCCGCGGCAGCGCCTCTAGCCGAAAAGGCAAACGTCCGGCGCCTTCTCCCACAAGGAAGGGCCCAGCCCTGAAAGCTCTTGCTGCTCTTCACCTACCATTGGCGCCCAAAAAACAGGCACAACAGCAGTGGGGATCTGTGCTTTCCCAGAGACGCAACATCTCATGGCGCTCGGCCGCGGCAGAGCCTCTTGCCGAAAAGGCAAACGTCCGGCTCCTTCTCCCACAAGGAAGGGCCCAGCCCTGAAAGCTGTTGCTGCTCTTCACGGTGCCTTGGCGCCCTATCGACAGGCACAACAGCAGTGGGGATCTGTGCTTTCCCAGAGACGCAAGATCTCATGGCGCTCGGCCGCGGCAGAGCCTCTTGCCGAAAAGGCAAACGTCCGGCTCCTTCTCCCACAAGGAAGGGCCCAGCCCTGAAAGCTCTTGCTGCTCTTCACCTACTCTTGGCGCCCAATCTACAGGCACAACAGCAGTGGGGATCTGTGCTTTCCCAGAGACGCAACATCTCATGGCGCTCGGCCGCGGCAGAGCCTCCTGCCGAAAACGCAAAACTCCTGCTCATTCTCCCGCAAGGAAGGGCCCAGCCCTGAAACCACTTGCTGCTCTTCACGGTGCCTTGGCACCCTATCTACAGGCACAACAGCAGTGGGGATCTGTGCTTTCCCAGAGACGCAACATCTCATGGCGCTCGGCCGCGGCAGCGCCTCTTGCCGAAAAGGCAAACGTCTGGCTCCTTCTCCCACAAGGAAGGGCCCAGCCCTGAAAGCTCTTGCTGCTCTTCACGGTGCCTTGGCGCCCTATCTACAGGCACAACAGCAGTGGGGATCTGTGCTTTCCCAGAGACGCAAGATCTCATGGCGCTCGGCCGCGGCAGAGCCTCTTGCCGAAAAGGCAAACGTCCGGCTCCTTCTTCCACAAGGAAGGGCCCAGCCCTGAAAGCTGTTACTGCTCCTCACGGTGCCTTGGCGCCCTATCTACAGGCACAACAGCAGTGGGGATCTGTGCTTTCCCAGAGACGCAAGATCTCATGGCGCTCGGCCGCGGCAGAGCATCTTGCCGAGAAGGCAAACGTCCGGCTCCTTCTCCCACAAGGAAGGGCCCAGCCCTGAAAGCTCTTGCTGCTCTTCACGGTGCCTTGGCGCCCTATCTACAGGCACAACAGCAGTGGGGATCTGTGCTTTCCCAGAGACACAAGATCTCATGGCGCTCGGCCGCGGCAGAGCCTCTTGCCGAAAAGGCAAACGTCTGGCTCCTTCTCCCACAAGGAAGGGCCCAGCCCTGAAAGCTCTTGCTGCTCTTCACGGTGCCTTGGCGCCCTATCTACAGGCACAACAGCAGTGGGGATCTGGGCTTTCCCAGAGACGCAAGATCTCATGGCGCTCGGCCCGCGGCAGCGCCTCTAGCCGAAAAGGCAAACGTCCGGCGCCTTCTCCCACAAGGAAGGGCCCAGCCCTGAAAGCTCTTGCTGCTCTTCACCTACCATTGGCGCCCAAAAAACAGGCACAACAGCAGCGGGGATCTGTGCTTTCCCAGAGACGCAACATCTCATGGCGCTCGGCCCGCGGCAGAGCCTCTTGCCGAAAAGGCAAACGTCCGGCTCCTTCTCCCACAAGGAAGGGCCCAGCCCTGAAAGCTGTTGCTGCTCTTCACGGTGCCTTGGCGCCCTATCGACAGGCACAACAGCAGTGGGGATCTGTGCTTTCCCAGAGACGCAAGATCTCATGGCGCTCGGCCGCGGCAGAGCCTCTTGCCGAAAAGGCAAACGTCCGGCTCCTTCTCCCACAAGGAAGGGCCCAGCCCTGAAAGCTCTTGCTGCTCTTCACCTACTCTTGGCGCCCAATCTACAGGCACAACAGCAGTGGTGATCTGTGCTTTCCCAGAGACGCAACATCTCATGGCGCTCGGCCGCGGCAGAGCCTCCTGCCGAAAACGCAAAACTCCTGCTCATTCTCCCGCAAGGAAGGGCCCAGCCCTGAAACCACTTGCTGCTCTTCACGGTGCCTTGGCACCCTATCTACAGGCACAACAGCAGTGGGGATCTGTGCTTTCCCAGAGACGCAACATCTCATGGCGCTCGGCCGCGGCAGCGCCTCTTGCCGAAAAGGCAAACGTCTGGCTCCTTCTCCCACAAGGAAGGGCCCAGCCCTGAAAGCTCTTGCTGCTCTTCACGGTGCCTTGGCGCCCTATCTACAGGCACAACAGCAGTGGGGATCTGTGCTTTCCCAGAGACGCAAGATCTCATGGCGCTCGGCCGCGGCAGAGCCTCTTGCCGAAAAGGCAAACGTCCGGCTCCTTCTTCCACAAGGAAGGGCCCAGCCCTGAAAGCTGTTACTGCTCCTCACGGTGCCTTGGCGCCCTATCTACAGGCACAACAGCAGTGGGGATCTGTGCTTTCCCAGAGACGCAAGATCTCATGGCGCTCGGCCGCGGCAGAGCATCTTGCCGAGAAGGGAAACGTCCGGCTCCTTCTCCCACAAGGAAGGGCCCAGCCCTGAAAGCTCTTGCTGCTCTTCACGGTGCCTTGGCGCCCTATCGACAGGAACAACAGCAGTGGGGATCTGTGCTTTCCCAGAGACACAAGATCTCATGGCGCTCGGCCGCGGCAGAGCCTCTTGCCGAAAAGGCAAACGTCCGGCTCCTTCTCCCACAAGGAAGGGCCCAGCCCTGAAAGCTCTTGCTGCTCTTCACGGTGCCTTGGCGCCCTATCGACAGGAACAACAGCAGTGGGGATCTGTGCTTTCCCAGAGACACAAGATCTCATGGCGCTCGGCCGCGGCAGAGCCTCTTGCCGAAAAGGCAAACGTCCGGCTCCTTCTCCCACAAGGAAGGGCACAGCCCTGAAAGCTCTTGCTGATCTTCACCTACACTTGGCGCCCAAAAAACAGCCACAACAGCAGTGGGGATCTGTGCTTTCCCAGAGACGCAAGATCTCATGGCGCTCGGCCGCGGCAGAGCCTCCTGCCGAAAAGGCAAGCGTCCTGCTCATTCTCCCACAAGGAAGGGCCCAGCCCTGAAAGCTCTTGCTGCTCTTCACGGTGCCTTGGCACCCTATCTACAGGCACAACAGCAGTGGGGATCTGTGCTTTCCCAGAGACGCAACATCTCATGGCGCTCGGCCGCGGCAGAGCCTCTTGCCGAAAAAGCAAACGTCCGGCTCCTTCTCCCACAAGGAAGGGCCCAGCCCTGAAAGCTGTTGCTGCTATTCACGGTGCCTTGGCGCCCTATCTACAGGCACAACAGCAGTGGGGATCTGT